>NW_010429989.1:37764-68702 GCF_000710305.1 Buceros rhinoceros silvestris
GTAATCATAGAACTGAGGTCTCTCTGCCACAGTCACAAGCCCAGCTGATTGAGACAAAACAAGAAGTGTTGCCACTAGTCACCATCAGGCAGACTTAGGCTTGCATATTTGTGGGGTACAAAAAATGAATGACCTTTGATGTGGTACACGCTTAGTCATTAATACACAAACCCCCGTCATCCAGCCTACTGCTTCTCCTACATTACCAAACTGCTTTCAGATTCCAGAAAATAAGTATTCCTGTGAAATCATCCTTCCCAGGTTGCTCTCTTTTCCTAGATTATATTCCTTTCAACATGGGGCCAAAACTCTGGATAGCAGCATGAGAAAAGCAATCATTAGAGACATATTTAATTAACCTCTAACATTTAGACTGACAGGTACAAGAGTAGTCATTCCTGACATCAAGATTGCCAGTGACACATGGCAGCATAACGTAGGTCTGTGTGAAACAGAAAGAAATGAATGTCCAAAATGAGTTACCGAGCTCACAGTGAGAAATAGGTGAGGTAGTTTGGAAGAAATCAGCCTGTTATCTTTTGACACTGCAGTGTTATTTTTGTGAGCTATTTCTTTAGCGAGGAGAGCCAGAACAAATTCAAACGCCTGGCAGTGACCATCACCAAAGAGGAATATGCCTTCACTAACAGCATTTATTTCCTCCTCTGATGCTTGGTGATATGCTCCATCAGATTCAAATCTGGGGGGTCAAGGAAGCTGAATCAGACGTCAGCTTCACAAAACCAGTCTGGAGAAACACCCTCTGATTTTATCTTCCAAAAGACAGAGTAGTTAGCACAATCCCTCAAACTTTCACTCGCGTATGCAGTAACTCATGTCTAAGTATTGCCAATACACACGTGCTTGATTTCTTATTCTGCCCATCCTCGAATTCCTCAAATTTGTCCTTATAATAGTTGTTAGTCACACAATTCCATGGAAATTGTCTATCAGAAAATTGTGCCCTTAAAAAACTCAAGCCTCTATTTTGTGTCATTTTTAAGCAGGGAGACCAACCCTAAAAGTTTCACTTTAACAATGTTAATGTCTTCATTTTGACCTGCAGCTGTATTTCAGATTACTGTTCTCATGCTAGCAATAAATTTAAACATCAAAACAAAATGCTGCAACTTTATTGAAACTGATAGCTGGTATTTCTAACATGACCTGAAAAGGTATTTTGCCAATGATTTAAAACTGTAAACTCTTACTGTGCTTTGAAACTAGAAGAATCGTTGGCACAGTACCACTATGTTCCCTAAGGCAATCATGCACATTAACCACAAATGCAGATAAAAATTTCTCAAGAGCAATCTCTGTGTGTTTTCCTGACCACAGAACACACGGAGGTAAAATGTCATGAATTAACCATTTTAATAGACAGTTTAAAATTATTACAAATACCAAAATAGAAATTTCAGATTCAAATTGCTGGATTTTGGGGAACTGCAAATGTAGAGCTGGGACCCAGCAGCTACTTTATGTTCCACAGACAGGCTGACATTACAGTGCAGCCATTTGATGTGACAGGGATCATATGCATTCCCAAAGGCAGCTCCTCAGGTTTACAGTCCTTGAGCAGTCATAAAAATCAGATGTCTCTTGAGACATTTAAAAGATAAGGCTGGAGAGAGAAGGGCCATGTGGTTTACAACACTCTTGGATAAATCCAAAGTAACCCTGTCCTCCCATGGTGCACCAAGACTGTTCATAAAGTATCCAGATCTCTTAATGACAGCAGACAGAAGTGCTGTGCTAGGGGAGCAAATTAGGAAGCAAGAATTTGGAGCTTTGCCACATTTCCAGCTAAATGATATTATCATGAAAACTCACTCTCAAGAGCATCTTTGTCATAAAATTTGATTTTGGTGTTGGGTTTTTTAACATGCAGCCCCAACACCTCCACCCTTACCCTACCAGATTCTGCACCCCAGCTCCTGGTAGTGGGGGGGGTGGCGCTGCCCTGCAACATCCTCCCTCTGTCAGAAGGATCACAGACACTTTATTGAAGATTTACACAGCCTTGTCAGTTTGTGCCTTTAGGGCATCTGGTGTTTAGTCACACAATCATATGAAGGAGGCCTATTAGGCTTAACTTCTGCCAAGTTTGCTGCAATTAATAGAGATACTCCCTGTTTTTAACATCTGTGCAAAGCACGTTCTGGTATGGCATTTTCTGTCCTCTCCCTTTTCTACCTCCTCTCCGGGATGTCCTCCTACTCTCTGCTCTCCCACAGCACTGAGACCCGTAGCAGGTGTTAGCAAGAGCTGGGCTGCCCCGCGAGATCTGGGTCTGCTGGGGTGGCCGTGCCATCTGGACGCCCCCAGCGCTGCCCTCCTGGTGCTGCTCATTGCAGGAGTAGGGTATGGCAGCCAAGTCTGAAGCTTTTGATCTGAGATCATCAGAGCTGGGGACGGAGGCTTCACTTCAGTTCCCTTGCCAGCTGGGATGGTTAATCTTTCCCCTTACCCACAGCGATAAAAATCGGCATCTACATAACACGAATGGTTCACCTCGGAAGCACTCTGATGGCGTGAGTGAAACTCATCCCAGCCTTAGATCAGGGGATGTCCCTATCTCTGAAAGAGCAGCTCTCATTTCCATGGTGCAATGAGAAAGGACCCCTTCCCCTTTTGGGGTGATGACTCACCCTACAGGGAGGGGCTGGGTGGGTTTGTGCTGAAGATAACAAAGTGGTGGGGGGTCAGCACCCACCTGCCTGGGTCCTCGATACAAGCAAAGGTTGCTCTAATCACACAGGACTAAAAAAGTTCATTTAAAGTGGTCCCAAAGCAAATCTTTACCATCTCTCTCCTCCTGTGTTGCATATAAAAGAAAGACCTGTAAGTGTTATTTCTTCTGCTTTGAAAAAAAAAAAAAAGCCAAATATTAAGTCCCGGCTTCCTTATTTCTGCTGGAGGGTTCCTTGGAGGGTTGGGAAATGTGGGGAGCTGCAGTATCACAAGCATCAAGCAGCAGAACCCTGAGCAACGGGAATATATTTTATGCAAAGTGCCGCTTGTGTTAACATCTCTTCAGCGCAAATGCCTGCAAAAACACTCAAGGGATAGACTCTCTTTGTGGAAATTTCAATATTGCTGCCTCTTTCTCTGCAGGCAAGAAAGGATTGCTTTCCAAAACGGGAAGAAAAACTGTGTGACGTTCTGGATATTTCTAAAGGAGAAAAATGAACAGATAGGGCTTTGAATGTAGTCTTTAAAATATTTACATTGTTTGGAATGTGGTATGTATGAGGAATTAGTAAATGCACAGAGAATTATCCATCTATATAGACAGCTCTGACTGTCTGTTGTGTATAGAAGTGTCTACATTGACAGAGGGAGATACACAGAGCTATAGAACGAAATGCATTCCGCAAGTGTTAGGGGGCAGTGTGAGACATCTTAGGACACTGGACTAGAAATCACAAAACAGGATTAAAGCCTGCCTCTGCCACCAAGGTTTGGTATCATCTTGAGTAAAGTACTTAGTTTCTCTATGTCTTTCTTCTCTCTTTGTCTGTTTAAACTGTATCTCTAAGGACTTTCAATTACCGTGTGTTGGCAGAGAGCTTTTCTCTAGCTGCTGCTACCATCATCCTCAGTGGCTCAATCCAGCTCTCTTTTTGAGAACTGTCTGTAGATTTGGGAAGGCAAACGAGAGAAGTACATTCCCTGTAGCTCTAACAGCTTCCAGATTGCAAGTCTAACAGTTCCCTCTAGTTTATGAAAGACTGCTTTGAAATGTCACATTTCAGATATATTTAAGGGAAAAAAATGTATGCCTAGGTAAGATTTAAGAACGAGCAGCAAGTGTTTGTACCCTTATGGATCACAGGTCTTCCAATTCTGCACCTCCAAAATGAGTAAGTGAAAACTTTTTTAATCAGATCAAAATGAAGAGGTTCCCATGTCAAAACAGAACTGTAAAGATGAGTGGGTTTTGCAGCAGAGAAATACACGGTCCTGATTTAATTGAGGCTGGTTTAAAGAACTGAGCTTTTCATCATGACAGAAGTCTTTTTGCTTGTATATCTTTGGAAAATGATTCAGTAGGATTCAACACCAACAATTAGCTAGTTAGTATACTTATTTAATTGTCACTATAGGAAGAGGGGTAGGAGTGTAACTAAGCAGCAAGCTCTTGCTAAGGGACCAGCAGGAAGCCTCCAGGATACGCCATCCTTCCCACTTGCTTTGGGCAAGGAGATGAGCTCCAGTCTAGCTTTAGGTGGAAGCGATATTCTTCACCAGCCTTGTCTGGCTGCGAATGGAGACTGTGCTCTCCCAATTCTTCCACAGCCATCCTCACAAGAGTGCGCATCAGAGAAGCAGTCCTCCACCAACTGGGCAGACCTGTTACCTAAACAGGAGCAAGGAAGCAGTAGTGTAGGGAGGAGGAAAGAAGTTGGTATGCATATATGAGAATTTAATCCCCAGTAATGTTGTGCACATTAAAAGAATTTGGAGGCATACCTTATAGGTAGGGATATAGCAGACGGTAGAGGGTATTTTACGAATTCCTTCAGAATTCAAGGAAAGCAAAGATAGCGGAGCATTTATGCAACTGCTTGCTGCCTGGCTGTTTTCATTTCTTAAAGGCTTTGATATATGAATCTTAGTGATCTGGCTATGGATTTTGTATTATAACTTCTTTATAAATAGCTTCAGGTATTTAAATTTCATGCTGTCAAAGGCATTTAAGGTAGAGTGAAATGTGTTTGTTTGTGTCTATATGTGTTTTTGACAGAGGAATCAAATGCTTATTATGATTCAGCCATGATGCTTGCTAGAGCACCCTAGAGTACAAAAATCTACTGTCTACAGATATGCAGTTCAGATCTAACAGACAATCCAACCTGTGTATTGATTGCTCCTCCAGAAGTTTTCTGTGAGGAATACATCTTCGCCATAAAACAAAGAAAAATACACCCCCCTAACTATAGTGTAATTTCAAAATAGTGATAGTGCACCTCTGAGCGTAGGAAAGCAGAGATCAGTTTTTCCAAGATACATGTAGGGAGGCAAATCTTTGTTTCTACTGGACAACTCTACTCTGCTCAAAATGTCCTTTGTATTCACTTTTTGGTTTGATTGAAACATCTTCATTTCTCCTGGAACATCTCCAAAAGAATTGTCATTCAGTATAACTATGATAGGACCAAATGACAAAAGCAAAAGAGGAGACAGCATATGTCTTTATCTATGCATGCATATATACACACGTGTGTGCTTTGAGGTAGCTAAACTCAAGGCCTTACTGTGACAGGGAGTTAGAGGTTAAGTAAACATACATCACAGAAAGAATACTACCTAATTTACTAATACAAAATATACTAATTCCCTAAGGCCATATATGGTCCTTTAAAAAGAAAGAGAGTGTACACACCTATAACATACCCTACTTTAGAGTTGCTCCTAATACAAAGAAAAAAAGTCACCCAAAACTCCACCCAAATCTCAGGCTGATTCAGAACAGCCCACACCCTCTTTTTAGGTTAAGTACATTTTAAACATCGAAAGCAGTTCTTTTCTCTTTGCGGTGCTCAAACTGGCTTCCTCATCCACCAGCCTTCTGTCTCCAAGGGCTGAGCAGCTCTTACAGCCTTTGCTGCCCTGAGGGCACCTATCACCCTCCCAAGCTCCACTGCTGCCTCCTGTACCTCTTGGCCAGGCACTGACGGGAGCAGCCAATCCGATGGCAACCTTTGCCAGCACAGTGTGTAGTGTGTGAAAGAGATTTAAACACCCAAGGAGATGTCCATATTCCCAAGGGAGCCAAGAAGCCCTGGGGCAGGGGTTGTGGAAGAAGGGGTGACAGGGCCAATGCGCCTTGGACACCTGAGCAGCTTCCCTTCCGGCTCAGGAGGCTGCTAAGCCTCTGACCAGGACCTCCTTTCCTTGGCCAAAGTCAGGGGAAGCTGCTCAGCAGCTGAGGAGAGAATCCAGGAGCCAAATACCAGCATGGGAGAGAGAGAGCAGAACGGTGCTTTGGAAGGTGGTGACAAGCTTTGGCGAAGGATTCAAACCTTTTGCCAGAAACAGAAATTCCCCTGTTCACTGTGGGAGTGCCTGTTCCAGGCTCATTCCTTCGCCTGCAGACAAACACACACACACACACACACTCATCCTCTCCCCTGCTGGAGATCTTCTCAAAAGCAGCTGCAAGTGAGTCCTTTGTGGTGACTTTGAGCACAACCAGTGTATTGTGGACAATCTGTAGTGCACAGAAGGCTGGGCAGTAGGGGTTGGTCACTTGGCCACTAAAGCAAGATAAGACATTTTCATTGTCACCATCCAAATCAAATATTGAGCTCTCTTTGTTCAGATGATCTCTCTGCTACTCCCTGTCTTAGCAGCACAGCAGAGCTTGAACTAAAAGAAAGTAAGATGACATGAGTGAGAAAGGAAAGTCCTCCTCTTGCTTTTCATCTGCCATTTCAATACCTCTTGCTTCCCCACCATCAGTAGCACCATTCTCTGCACAGACGCAGATCCTCTGGTCTGCTCGGAGCTGCATAACAGCCTAATTGCACTGCAGACTGGGGCAGGGGAAAGACGCTCCCACCGTTCTCTGATAGGGAAGGGACTGGCTGATGCCACAAGCCAGTACCAGTCTTGAGACACGGATGGTCTGACCTGATAAGAAAACATGAGCAGCAATGTGCCCTTGCAGCAAAGGCAGGTAGTGGTACCCTGGGCTGCATTGGACAACTTATTGCCAGCAGATGGAGGAAGGTGATCCTTCCCCTCTCCTCAGTACTGGACATATTTCTCAATGTGGGGATGACTGAGCACTGGCACAAGTTGCCCCGGGAAGTTGTGGAATTTCCATCCTTGGACATATTCAAAAGCTATCCGGACATGGTCCTAGGCAACCAGCTCTTAGGTGACCCTACCTGGGCAGAAGGAACAAGATGACCTCCAGAGATCACTTCCATCCTCCACCATTCTGTAATTCTGTGGTTTGAGGTGCTGGCCAGGGGCTTCTCAAGGCCTTCTCTGGATTCAAAGACTTCAGTATCTGATGTGTTAAAACATCGCATGTCATTCCTACCACTGGCTTCCAGCTGGGGGTGCCAATGTGACACATCATTTGCAGTAAACAGTTAATCTGATAAAAATAATGTCATGTCATGTTTTAAGCTGCTCAGATCTCCACTTTGTGGTTTGATTTGGTAGCTTAGCTGATCTATTGACTAGCTGATCTGAGAGGGGCAGTTCTCTCTGGAGAGGTGGAGACAGCGGGGCCATAACACTCGGCCATAGTCATCCATAACATCTGTGAAAGACCCAGCTCTGACCTCTTCTTGAATGTCACAGCACACCTCGTGTTTCTTGGGCTCAGTCTCTTCCTAACTGTGAAAGAGGCAGAGCAGGGTAATACATAATGGCTCTTCCTAAATGTTACTGACCCGTGACACAAAAAAAAAAAAGATGTGCCTGGTATTGAAATGGGGATATCTGGCATTATTCTCTTCCTCTCTTACATCACAATGCTTAACACTGAGTTTTCAGTATCTGCTCCAAGAACCTGTTGAATGAATACCTCAAGGAGGTGAATGGGTGAGTTCACGTCATGGAACTACGGTGCCAAGCTCTCTGCAGATTCACATCTGCCTTGCTTACCTTCATTTCTCAATTTTGATGTTTTCTTTCCTAGTCATGGCACCTGGAACTCTGCTAAATAAAAACAGTTTTCAGACATCAAGATGCTAGATCAAGAGAAAGGCACAGCTACAGCAAATTGGCACGTATAGGCTACTTCCAAAGTTGCTTCCAATAATTTTGCAGCTGTTAACACAGCACCTTGGCTTAGTCCAGGAAGTATCAGTACTAACATTAATTCTTGGGAAAAAAATAACAATAATATAAATGATTGGCCAGCTCATTTTTTTTTTCAGCTTTGATCACCTGTTCGAATTTATCAGGGCACTGGCAAGCAACTTTCACCATTCACGCCTTTCTACTGAAGGTCAGAAGAATGTGGTATAGGACTGAAATTTTAACTTTCCAGTCATTACCTTGACTGCCATTTCCCATATGTATCCCCTGCTGAGGTAGACTCTGTCAGCTTCTGCCTCTTATGTAGAGATTAAACTCTGTTTTGATGGAAGAGGTTATAAAGGTGCATATAGGAGGAATTTGCCCTGAGGGTCTGAATGTTCTGCGTTTAGGGGTGCTAGAAGAGACCACTGATCCTCAACCACTCCCTAGCTGCTTATCACCACTTCCAGCCAATGGCTCCAACCCGCTTGACCTTCCAGCAGAGCTGGTCATGTGAGCCTTCTCTAACCCTCCTCAGTCATAACAACCTGGGAGTGCCTGAACCATTGGGTTTTATAACTCTGGCTTGTTTTAACTGAAGCAGTTGAGAAAAACAGCTCTCCTGGCGGGGAGGGTAGTGAAAAGCAGATGGAGGAGACCCACGATAAGTCAATTCTGGATACAAACAGAGCTTTTTCACCCTGTGGCAGGTTTGACTCTGTCACCATGCAGGAAAAGCATCAGCTTCAAGATGCATCTAAACAGTGATGAACAAGATTGAAAAAGTGGTCCATCACAACCCCATCAGCAACTGGTGGGCCTAGGCTCACATGTGAGCTTCACTTCTGGAGTACTATCGGCCTTATATCAGCAAACTAAAAACACAATCCAAATCCAAATAACAACTGATACCTGAGGAATCCTTTCCAACTGTTGCATTCCAGGCCTACGTCTTCTATGACCAATACATGGTGATAATAATTTAATTTAATAATAGTAATAAATTAACAAATCAAAACACATATCACAGTGAAAATGGCAGACTTGTTGGATAGAGGAAATCAAGTTGAAGGAGCACTGCAAATTTCTTAAGATGCTTCTTCTGTCACAGAATCACAGGACTGATGAAGCGGAAGGAACCTTTGGAGATCATTCATTCCAACCCCTTCTCAAAGCAGTATCAGCTACAGCAGGTGGCTCAGGGCTGTTCCAGTCAGGTTTTGAATATCTCCAAGGGTGGAGACTCCACGACTTAACCTGGATAAGTTGTTCCAGTGTTCAATCACCCTTCCAGTAAGAAAATTTTTCTCCTGTGTTTACACAGAATTTCCTGTGCTTCAGTTTGTGCCCATTGCCTCTCATCCTGTCACAGGGCACCACAGAGAAAATCCTATCTTTGTCTCCTTTGCACTATCCCCTCGGGTATTTTTAGATGATAATAAGATCCCCCAAGTCTTCTCTGCTCCAGGCTGAACAGCCCCAGCTCTCTTAGACTTTCCTTATGAGAGAGATGCTCATTTTTCTTTAAGCTTCTTCATGCCCCTTTGCTGGCTTTGCTCCAGTATGTCTATGTCTGGGCTCTAGAGAGCCCAATAAGGACTCCAGATGTGTCATCAGTCCTGAGTAGAGGGGCAGGACAACCTCCATTGCCTGCTGGTGACATTCTGCCTAGTGTAGCCCAGGAGGTTGCTGATCTTCCTATCACAAAGGCACTTTTCTGACTCTTGTCCCAGCTGGTGTTCAACAAGACTTCCAGGTTCTTTACCGCCAAGCTGCTTTCCAGCTAGGCAGCCCCCAACACGTACTAGTGCACAGGGTTGGTTCTTCCTCCTCAGGTGCAGGACTTGGCTTTTCCCTGTTCTGAACTTCATGAAACTCCTGTCAGCCCATTTCTCTAGCCTGTTGAGGTCCCTCTGAACGGCACCACAACCATGTGGATTGTCAATCACACCTCCCAGTTTTGTATCATCTGCAAGCTTGCAAAAGGTCTACTCTATCCCAGCATCTAGGTCATTAATAAAGATATTAAACAGTACTGGTGCCAATATTGACCAGTGACTGGCATCCAGCTGAACTTCGTGACGCTGATGACAACACTTTCAGCTGAGCAGCTCAGCCAGTTTTCAGTCTGCCACACTGACTATTTATCTAGCCCATACTTCATCAATTTGTCAATCAAGAAATTATGGGAAGAGCATGGAAAGAATTATTAAAGTCAGTATGAGAAATATCCACAGCTCTCATCTTACCCACCAAGACAAGCCTCTCATCACAGGTAGTGATCAGATTGGTCAAATATGACTTCTTCAGAAATCCTTGCCAGCTACTTCTAGTCACCTTATCCTTTGCATGTCTGGAAGTGTTTTCCGGGGTTATTTGCTCCGTCACTTCCTTAGGGGTGGAGGTAAGGTTCCCTGGATTCTCATTCTTGTCCTTCTTGAAAGTAGGAGTGACGTTTTCTTTCTTCCAAGCATCCACCTATCACCATGACCTTTCAAGGATAATTGAGAGTGGCTTTCACAGGGACATGGGGCAGCATCCTCAGCACTCATGGAAGAATTCCATAAGGTCCTGTGGATTTATGTATATCTAGCCTGCCTAGGTGTTCCCTAACTTGATCCTCCTTCATCAAGGATAAATCACCATTGCTCCAGATTTTCCCACTGGGATTGCTGGCCCACAGAGACCTGGGATTGCTGAAATTAATGTCCAATGAGAAGGCAGCATTGAGTGCCTGCCCTTTATCTCAGCCCGTCTTTCCCCGACTCATGCCCACATCATCACTAGATAGGGGTGAAAGACCAAAAACAGCAAAATGGGTTCAAAAAGTGACAGGACACGTTAATGAAAAACAATTACAGGTATGCTTCTCTCTCCCCATCCATCTCAGAAAGGAAATGGGCCTCAAATTGTCAAAAATTCTTCTTGGGATGTAGAACCACATTCACACACTTGCCCCATCAGTGAGGGGGTTACTGAGCTACATGGATCCATACAGTTGGCCTCTGTAGGTGCATATAAATGCAAGTTTGATGCTGAGGCACTGTGTGTGTTGTCTCTTTTTTCAGTGTCTCTCATAGTCTCCCTGCTAATCTAACCAATGGAGAGAAAACCTGTGCTACTCACAATCTTAAAATGGGTCTGCGGCAGTCGTTCGTATACTTTGGCCAGCACTATCTATAGACAGCTTTCACCCAGACTACGCTGCAGCCATCGCAGGGCAAAGCCTGGTGAGGTTACTTCTGCCAAACCGACGGAAGTAACACTGTGATTGTTTTGATTAGGTGCAGAGCTGCATTTACTAATTGTGGTTAATCTTGCAGAATGAAGAGATTGCTGTGATAGACTTTGCAGAGAGACAGTTGTCAACGCTAAGCACTTACAGTTCTTACTCCATTAATGATGGAGAGGAGAAATGAAATTTTACCTTTTTTTGTTTTTCTCAGACTGCAAACCAAATCTCAGACAGATTGCCTGACTTGTTTAAGACCTTAAGGCCTCTGGCAGAGCTCGGACTAAATCCAAATTTCCTAAATATCATTCAAAAGCTGTAGTCAAAGCACAGTGAAAAAGTGTCCACAGTTTTCAAAACTATTAATGACTTTCAGCACTGGATTCCTGGAAATCCAACATGAGGCAGGTTGAAGAAACCTGATTTCCAGAAAACAAATTGCTGAGAGGTCTCTATTTGGACATTGGAGAACTGAGTCATATAAGATTAGTAGTTACATTTAATATCTTGGAGAAATTCCTCTTTCTTCTAGAGCTGCAGAATATTTGGTTTCCACTGTATTAAGAGGGTTTTTTCCTTTTTCTTGTTTATCCTCTGGGGCCAGCTTAAGAAAGATAAATGAGAAAAGTTCTTTGGCTTCACATATTCAGAGTGCTCTTACCATTAGTTTATTAGCCGTATTTGAATACAAAAGCAATTGACCATGTTTATCACTAAGTGGAACCTGAAGGCCATGATAAAAACAAGGAACTACAGTACTCCTGACTATAATTTTAGTTGCCATGGTGATATATTTGGACAGCAAATACACTTGTTGGTCTCTATTCCTGGCAGCGTGGCACAGAGAGGACCACACAGTGCTGATCTGGGGCATCATTCAGTGAAATTGGTGACTCTTTTGCTCAAGAAGGTTGCAAGGGCTGGGGCTGGACTGCACATAATGCATGAGAAATTATCTATAAAACACCTTCTCCAGGTTGCAGTCAAGGAGCTGAAACTGACCCTGTTCCACAGCCTCCCCACGTCCAGTTCTTGTGCAACTCTGGATGAGTTTTGCACCTCTCAATGCTCGTGTTTGCAGAATGGTGACAATGATGCTGATTTCCCTCACCTCTATTGCCTGTTTATTGGAGAGTGCACTGTCCCTCACTTTCTGTTTACACGGGAACATTCATTCTGCTTTTGGTTCTAGAATCCTTACTGTAAGGAAAGGGGCAATTTAATGTAACCAGACAATTATTATTAAAAATCAATGCTGCGAGAACAATATGAGATATTTCGCCATAAGAATCTGTAAAAGATTTGAAGAAAAGTGAGCAGAGGGCACATTAAATTCTTTTCTTATTGACCCATGTGACTGAGACTAGAAACGTATGCTGGTAGCTTCTCATATTTCCACTCAGAGGAACGAGAACCACAATGACGATATGGTTTGTATGGCTATGGGCATTAAACAGGCAGGCAGGCATTCAGCTATTGATTTGCTAATGGTTGTTCTGCAGCTCGCATTAGAGCTAAGACTCTCACAGGAGTCTTCGGTCTGTTGCCAGTGGGGCAGAATTCCAGTTTTTTTGCAGCCACCGCATAAGAAAAGAAAAACTTAAGGTAGAAAAAGTCAATTAGACTCTAGTTCTAGGTCCTTGAGAGACCTTACACGGCAGCCGATCTGAGAGGTACAGCAAGGACTCTCTGCACAGGCTTATTCTACAAAGGCTCACAGATGGCCTTACCCTGAGCCACCCCCTCCATGTAGAGACAAGCATACAACCCAGTCAGCTGTGCTGGTAGAGGAAGTTTTGATCCATCAGGTCTTCATGATGGCCACCTCCTCTCCCCAGCATGGTGGATCACGCACGCTTTCTCATCCACTCCACGTGCAGTGCAGGCACAACCCTTGGTACTGGACAGATGTCCCCACAGCAAGCCAGCAGCAGCAGGGGAGTGGTTGTGGTGGCAGTGGCTGCTCCTCTGCCAGTTGTACATCTTCTTCAGGCCTCCCACCTATAAGCCACCTTCAGCCCAACTGGCTTTGCATAAACGCTCTTCACCAGAGAGTGGTTACAGGGAGCACGGGTGAGCAGCGCCCTGATGGATCTGAGAGCAAGGAGGGCCGCGGGGCAGCAATAGCGTGCTGCAGGCTCTAACCTCACCGTTCGTCCCAGCTGCCTGCAGAGCATGCAGCTGCAGCCAACACCACCCAGGAAATGTGTTCTCCGGCAACGTCCTCCACCAGCACAGCCATTCATTCAGGGAATGTCTCTGCCTGCTGCCTTACGTTCTCTCCAAACAGCTCCCAACTACAACTTATTGCCCTGTCTGCCACCTAATACTGCTCACCTAGAGTAAAATCAGGCAGCGATTTAGTGATACTAGGTCCAGGCTGGGGCAGATCCTCCTGTCCTTGTTCACTGGGAATTGTGCTGTAGGCTGCTATAGTCCCGGGGAAATCAATGGGATAATGAATACAGATCAGTGGCAAGTCACAGTGGGAGAATCTGGGCAAACATCTGTCCTTGCCACAGGAGTGGGAGTTCCTTGGGTGCCTGCCATTGTCATGCAATTCAGAGGCCCTTACCATCCTGCAGAAAGCAAGATTTTGAATATTTACAAGCAGCATAAAAATTGGCCTCAAAAATCACTTCCTCATCAGTTTCACTAAGCTCTAATTATAATGTAAATTGCAAAATTGGAAGGAATTCAGAGATGAGCAACAAATACGATTAAGGGGATTGGAAGATTGATATTTGAGAAAAGAATAAAAGACCTAAGAATTATGCAGTTTGACTAAATGATGACTGTGGACCTGATCTTGCAAACTTTTCTCAGAGATGGCTCTTCATTAAAGAAGAAGCACAACTTAAAAATACCTAACATGTCCTCCAGCGAGAAATTCTGCAAATCAGTATTCAAAGCTAAGGCAGAGAGAAGCAGTAGTTTTCATCCTGCAGCTATTGAAAGTAGAAATTTCTAGTGTCAAAGCTCAGAGTGTTTGCAGTCTTTAGACTTAAGCTCTAGAAAACATTATAGAGATACACAGATGTCACAGGACCAAGTGACAGAATTCAAGTGACAGAAGAAAGCAACAGGAAAATGGGAGCTGCATCACTGCAAAAGGAAAGGAGAGATGCAACATCAAGTCTGAAACCGGCCTCTCACTCCACAGCGTGGCTGCCTGCTGGGGTACCGGCACCTGCTGCAGGTGAGCCAGCTCGCTGCACAGAATGCTCTCGTTCATGGTCCTTTTCCCTGACTGGTATCGGTACTTGGCAGGTGTCCCATGGAAAGCAGACTTTGGGGGCTAAACTGGCAGAAAGCTACTCTTTGTTTCTGGTAGAACTATGGGGGTTTTGTTAGTTTCTCTCTCCAGACCTCCTCATTGCAGGCTTGGCCAAGTGCTGCAGCTGGCACAGGGGCTGTAGAGATAGCTGACCTGGGGAAGGCAGCAGTTGGCAGCACAGGTCTTTCCGGAAGCAGCTAGCTAGTCGATTGTCAGCCACATCATCAAACTGCCCAGGTTACCTAGGAAGATCTCTAACAGCAGAACATAGACTTCAGGTACTGAAAGCATTCTCTTGACTGCTGTCCTTAAAATGTTTTCTCAATGCCTTTGAGACAACTAGTCTGTGAAGTATCTACATCTCTGCTCTTCTCAGATCCGGAAAAACCAGTAGCATATCACTTACCAAAGCATACATCACTCTAATATTCATCACAAAATAATAATAATAAAAAAATTTTTGTCATAATTGGCAAATACATTTTTCCTGAAGAAAAACATTAGGTGGTATTTTTCTTAAAGTCAGATTGAAATGCTTTAGTTCTGAAAAAGCAACCTTCTTTTTGCTAATTTTGGAAACATCAGAACTTTTAAGTTCTAGGTTTTTCCAAATTAAAAATTAACTTACTGTTTTCAAAGCAAAAAAGTTTTAGAAGTGTCCTGCTGATCAGAAACAAACCCAACAATGAATCAAGAAGTTGTGAAATCAGAACCAAAACCAACACTTTGATTGATCAAAATGTAGTGTAATGGCTTATTCAGTAGTCAAAAAAATGTAAGTTTTGTGTTTGGGCTTGATCTAAGCAAAATCCCACTCATTTTTTTTTCTTCTTCAAAATCCATCACTCACGAGGTTCTTGCCTTGGGTAGCTAATCTCCCTGTTGTGCCAGGGCCTGTCTTGGACAAAGATTCAATGCATGACTCTGTAAAATAGGGTGCAAATAAACAAGGTCTCCAGTCTAGGCATAGCAACTGAAAAGCTTCACAGTACTGGTATCAAAACCAAACCTGGCCCAGAGAAATTTGTCTGCCTGAGTCCATGTTGCAGTGGGGGCTGATGATAGGAAAGGATGTGACATAACGTGACATGCTCAGAGGCATCAGAGTGCTGCCCTAAGCAGCCACATGTTGGATGTGTTCATGCAAACACGCCTGAGAGAAACAGCATGTGAGAGTCAGAGAAGCCGTTAAAAAACCTGAGTGCCCATCCTGGGTCCCACCTGTGCCAGCTCTGGAGAAGGCAGTTCCCAGCATTTCCAGGAATGACCTCAGTGTTTCAACATATTTAGATTTACACCATCAAGCAGAGCAGAAACAAACGCCCTGCCTTTGTCAATGGCCCCAGAGAAGAAAAAAAAAAAACCTACCAAACAAAACCCCCACTATCTTTTCCAGAAACCTCACAGCTGCTTATCTGAAGCAGTTCATGACAGTGAAAAGGGGATAAATATTTCGTGTAATGCTGCAGTGTGACTTCCAAAGGCAGGCATGATTTCACTTGAGCAAGCAAGGGAAGGGTGAGTCAGCAGATGATTTTGTAAGAGTGCTCCTCAGCCAGCTCCAGCGTGGTGGTTACGAGGGTGGCAAGCAAGACAGGCTGACTGGTGGGCTGGGTGGGTGCCAGCTGTGACCTTACCCTCGTGTAAGACGCAGCCAAGACCGCAAATCTCCAAAGTCAACACGGAGAGAAGCGACAGCTGAGGAAAACTGCTGAGGGAGGGCTCTTGTGAAAGGAGTAAACACTTTGGCAGCAAAACCCCAAAAAGTCTGTGTGAGCCAGGGTAGGTCCCCCATGGTCTCCCTCCTCCTTCCAATGGCTACTCCCTATTGCTTCTCTCTGACATCCACAAAACTTCATTCTGAGGAGGAGAAGGAGAGGGAGAAAGGCTCTAGGAGACACGGGAGCTGCCACCCCTCTTGCCAGCTCCATTTTCACATACGCCTCGTTTGAGGAGGTGTCTGTCCCCTAATCCCTCAAAAGAGGGGTGACCGCCTCCCAGTGCCAGAATTTACCCACCCACCACAGTGCCTAGGTTGGAGCCAGCTGCTCCATAGCTGCATGGGCACCACAGCATAGCAGCAGTGTTCAACCCCCAGGCAGTGCTGAGACAGCCTCTCTCAAGCCACGTGCAGGATTTCCAACCAGGAACCTGGCAGAGATGCAGGGAATGGTGCTACAAGGTGTGAGAAGTAAAAAAAAAAAAAAAAATACCCGAACAAAAAAAAACCCCACCTCCCAAAACTGGCAAGGAGCTCACAGGGGGCTGGCAAGGAGCAGGTTGGCTCTACAGCACCTGAATGAGGGATAGGTAGGACAGGTAGGTGTCCTTTCTCCCGCTCTGTGCTCTGGGACGTCAGGGTTTCCTCCCTCTGTCCCCAAGCTGCATGAGGAGAAAGCAGGAAAGGTGGGGGTGAAGCTGTCAGGGGCTTTTGTTACACCCTCCGTTGCACGAAGGGAGATGATGTGTCACCTGTGGATGGAGGAGCTGAGAGGCGCAGCCCTTACAGGCCATCGCCACTGGCCTAAATATTGAACCAAACGTGCTCTGCCTCACATCTGAACGAAACCCAAGTGACGCCTGGGCAAACCTCAGTATACTCATGAGGAAATACGAAAATATCCTCTATGAGAGAAAAGGAAGTAGTGAATAAGGGGCAGTGAGCAAGGAAAAATGTGGAAGAAGCTTCAAAAAAACCAATGGATTTTTTCATAAAATTTGTGGGTTTTACCAACAATTGGCTTTATTGCAATTAGTGCTTTCAGGTAAATTTTACCATGTGAACTCCAGTAGGTTTTGATGTCCTACTCTGGTATCGCTGTTCTACTTGATAATTGCTTTGGTTATTCCTGCACATATTCACAGTCACCATTAAATTTCTTTTATTTTTTTTCCTTTCAAGAAATTCATAATCAGCTTCCCTGAGAAAACTCTAGTTCAAGAGTGCCACCTTGAGGTTTACTACCTAGAAGGACTAGCATGGTGATTGAACTACTAGCATTCAGGGAGTTTTGGTGAGCATTTAAAGTATGATTTTAAAAACAGATGAATATATGTACAAAGGGGCGATTCGCCTTTGCCGTGTATTACCTGGACTTAAGGGATCTAGCTAACAGAAATGTCACTCCCAGTCAAGAGTTTCATAAGCAAATACCAACAGTGAGTGCTCTGCTTTAGGATATTCTACTCAAAACGCCTCAGGAGATGCGTGGTGTTCAGGCTGTGCTCACTTCCATCCATCAAAACAGCACTGAACTTCCAAAGCATTTTAAGTCAGGCACCCAAAATGACTAATTCTGATTTTTTAGGTTTGTTTTTTTTTTTTTCTCTTTCAGATGCAGGTTTCCTTGTATTCTTAATTTAAGTTAAAGGTAATGTCAGAGGCAACATAAAACTGGCTTTCAAGAAAGAAATGTCTACATGGGGTGTATATTCCTTTAGATATTCCCATGTTTAAAATAAAGGAGAGGCTTTCATGCTTTGTGGTATAAGTTTAGGAGGTACTATGAAATCATTTTCCTTCTACAGCATTGTCCTAACACTAGTAATTTATCACTGCAGGAGAGCAAATGAGTGGATTGTTACAACAAATCATGCATATGTTGAGAATTTACCATTGAAAGTGGGATTGTTGCTTTTCATTCTTCCTGCTGCAACTGCCAGGTGGCTTTTGGCTTGGGAAAAGGATGTGTGCCAACGGGTTCACAATAAAGCGCGTTAAGGATGAGGCGCCACAGGAAACCAGAAACCCTCAAAAATATGCATTGTTAGCACCACAAATAACCCGTGTTTCCTTGTGATACTTTTCATTTTGAAGCCGAGTAAAAAAGTAAATCTTTCTGAAACCATTGCCTGTGCTGTGTAGTCCCCAGTTGCCACCACTACCCGAATTGCACAAATATGTTTTGTTCTTTTTACAAGAATTTTAGGTTGTATTAGATGGGAAGCCTTAAAGCTATGTTTGACTGAAGTCTAGATGAAGAGCTGTCTACCTGCAGCTACACAGTAGGCAGTCTGAAGGAAGAAGTCCTGTTTGTTTTGCAGTGCAGCAGCAGACTGCAGCAGGAGGTATTTTTATCCTCAGCATTCAACACAGCAACAATGCATCTCACAGAAGAAATCCAGTATCAGCTCCGATCGTCTTTAAACTATCAGGGACTGAGTCATATCCCAGTCTGGAAAGAGAAGTGGGTAAGAAATCCATTTCCCTTTCACAACAAAGATAACCATGAATTTGAATTATTTTTCTTGCTTCGAATTCAAATACCTTGCCAATAAATCGTGGTGGTAAGTCAGATCTTCCCAACAGAATGGAAACAGCCCACCACTGCCCACAGACTGCACTTCCTGCCCAGACCTGTCTCCTGCCTGCCGACCACAGCAGCGGGATGACGAGGGCTTGAAGAGAGATCCTTGCAGTGGTCCAACAGAGGCTGAACAGGATGGCCACGGCTAAGGGGCTTGGAGCAGAGGAGGTCTGTCTCCGCAGAGAAAGGCCGTTTTGAAGATCTGTGCCGTGTTAAGCCTATTCACAGAGAACAGTGTTTTATTCAGGAAGTAGCTTGTGTTCCTTCTTGAGGAGTAACGTGCTATTGCGCACGGACAAGGTGGCAGAGTCTGCCTCTGTGAGTGAGAGAGTGCTGAGACTGAACTGTGAGCTGGTTCTCTTGGAAACTATCACTCGCAGATGAGCCAAGTGTCTATTTTGGTCCCTCCACAGGCGAGAGTTCCTGCAGTCAAGCTGGACTCCTTTCTAGAACAAGCCAAAATGTTGCCCTGTCTTCTGGAAGGGCAAAGAGCAGGAATAGTGCATTAACTGAAAAAATACTAACATGTAGTTGCTTTTTTTAGGCGTAGGGTCTTTCTGATTTTAAGCTTGCTACTGTAATTTTTATGTTCAATTCCCAGTGACAATTGAGAAGTCAATCAAAAGGTTTGGGAAGATTTATGTAATAATTAATTCCACCATCTGATCAACTATTGAAAGGTTTTGAATGTGAAAATTTCAAAAATTATTTAACAAAATGTTACATTTTCAATTGCCAGAGGGGTGAAATTTGTGTACAACTTAGAAAAAAACTACATTTTATACTTCTAACTAATCTGTTAACATCATTCTGAACATTTCATAAAATTTACATTAATCAGTGCATCGCTAAGTTGACTTTGAAGTTTTCTGGTTTAAAATTACTGCGGTGTATCATAACATATCTGACTTGGGCTGTAAAAGAAAGACATTTTGTCCTGAAATGTCTTTATGTTGTATTCAAAACAAAGATTTTTACCTGTGTTAGAATAAAATCTAAATATTCTGTAATTTTTTGGAGCCTTAAAATTGCTATTGATATTTCTCCTACCTGGCCTCTTGTTCCTTCGTCTTATTCTGTGTTTTTCTAAGATGTCCCAGGTACATAACATTCATATTTACACCTTTCAGCAAACATGAGTTATTATTATAACTCAAAATTAGTTGGTGCTACCTTAGAAAAAAAACCCATACATTTAAAATTTCAAACTTCAATTCTGCCAAAGTTAATAAATTTTATGTTGTGATGAGATATGTGAATAAAAGAGAAAAAATATTTGCATTACAACTGTCTTCAAAATAACAAAAACTGAGGAATAAGGTCCTTCAAAAAATACAAAATACTGGCAAGGACAAAAAGCAAAGAGAAAACCAGGTGCTGGCAGGAGTTTGGTGTCTTTGACAGTTGTGCACTGGAGAGAAACCCAAAACCAGATGGTGAAGCTGCTGATCAGAACTTGTAAAAAATTAGTGGTTTAACGCTGCTGCGGGGGAAAGCCCGTCTGTGGGCTTTGGGGGGTATCCCCTTCCTCACTGTGGGGTCTTCTCCAACTCGATGCTCCTCAGCTGGGGCAAGTGCTCTCCCCAGCTGGAGGCAGCATCTCAGCACCTGGGTCTTTCTGGCATCTCTGTGCACCCAAAGCAATGCATGCAGGGACCAACCGCTGACCAAGGGCTAACTTACGACAGCGGGTGGGGAGGCTTTCCCAGCTCACTTGCAAGAATGAGACTGAACCACACGCGTCAGGAGAAAATCCTTTTGTTGGAAAGAGGAGGGCAGCTCATCTGTCTTGAGTTAAGCCATCACTGTAGTGATTTGGAATGGTAAGTACAGGATCATTCCCTGGATATAGTTGTGAGGCAAGAAAACCATTAGCAGTTCTGTAAGATATTTCTGCAAGGGACGCACAAATAATATTTTAATTCCTGAATGTGCAAGATTTTTTTCCATGAGAATTTAAATAGCTTCACTTGTTTGAGAGCAAAATGTTGAAGCTCATGCAATGAGAAGTGAATATAGAAATTAACAAGTAACAGAAGAGGAAGCTGCTGTTTAAAAACACTCTAACCATGCACTGGGAAACACGCAGTGCACCATCAGTGCTGCCACCAGCGAATGCTGACTGCATGTTCTCAATCGCTGTGTACAGCTCTGCGATAAGCTTACGCGCACATTTCTTTGCATTAAGCGAAGAAACGTAAGAGTAGGATCTACAACAGGAGTGGGACCTGAAAGAGGGATTGTCCTTGAATGAACTGTGAAGAAAATAAAGCCATATGGAACCTGTATGTAATTGCAATGTAATTGCATTTTTTGATCCAATTGCAAAGCAAGATGCCAAGTTCACCTGCCAACAAGCCAAAGGTCTAGAGCTAGAGAAAGCTGAAGTTGAATATAAGTAAGCGAGGACACGTAACCAACTTTATGAGCAAATAAGTGTGAAAATCATCACAAAGAGAGCATGCAAGTGTATGGACAAATGCAAAATTCATCCATGTGAGTGATGTTACATACAAATACATATATGCTACGCTGCAGCCAAAGGCATGATTGTTCTAGAGTCAATCCTAGAAGTATGTACACAAATGGGAACTTGCGAGTGTGTGCAGGATGTGAATTCCTCATGGTGTGAGGAGACACAATGTGAGTTACGTTCACCTACATCAGTCATCAGCCAAGCCAGTGCTACCCAGGATACAAAGTCAACAATATCAACGCAGATTAAACTAAAAAGCCTAACTGTAAATCTGCCAATATAAAAAAAAACCCCCAACAGACCAAAAAAAAAAAAAACCCAAATAAACATTGTAATATTAGAAGTGTGGTTCTGTGTGCAACATCAGCTGTCTTGAGAGGATCCAGTGTTTCTAATTAAAAACAGCAGTGTTAAAGCTATTCATCCCTCCCTCTCGTAGCAAGGCCAATGCCTTCACAAGCACCAGATAATACTGTAACTGCTGACATGGTGATGGGGATGACAGCCATCGACTGGGGGGAAGAAGAGATGACACTACATATACAGAGCTGTACACATCATTGTCCTTCATTTACTTGTGATCTTACTGCATGGCAAGATGTTAAGGTTACCTGTTAACAAGTCGAAGATCCACACGGGAGCAAGGCTGTCTCCAAGACTTGTTCAGAAACAGTTTTGACAGCATTAAAATGATGGGAGGTAGATGAAGCGTGCTAACCTCTCCTTCCATCGTTGTTACCATCAGTGGGCCTGATAGTAATTGCAGGAAATCAGTACATAAAATGCAGCTGCAAACATGGCCACAGCCTCAAGCTATCAAAGAGAATCCTGATCATTATTTTTCTCTGGAGAGGAATGCCCAGTCTCACAGGAAACTAAGTCTGGCTGCATCTCCCTCTTCTCTTTCATGTAATGTGTCAATACTTATTTGTAATTATATTTTCCTCATGTAGAGTCAGCATATGCATTAACTCCTGACTACAGCTTTTTATTTTTAAAGCCAGTGGAAACACAAGGTTCAATTTCCCCCCTGTTTCTAATTTGTGATTAAGATACATCTCTGCTGCAATGGCTCAAATGCTGTCACTTTTTGTCACTTTTGAAAAGAAGAGCACTAGGGAACCTCAACTTTGAAATTAATTACAGGAATAAAGCCTTCTTTGCATATTTTGTAATTATCCCTTTCTTTGTTAATGCCAAATAATGCCTTTAGCATCTTCCTGGAAAAAGTCTCATTGACCCTGCTCTGTGATTATGGTGCTTTTATCTCCCATCTGTGCTGTGAAAGCTACAGGCCTTCCACTTCCAATGCAAAACCCCCCAGAATTAAAACCGTTAGTACAAACAATAAAAAGATTAAAAAGCTGTACAGGTACCTGATGCAAACCATGTACAAGGCAGCCTTATCGGGTGGTGGGTAAAGGAGGGGAGAAAAAGGCAACATGGCTTTTGTTCTGTGACTGTCCCTATGATCTCAGCTCATGAACAAATTAGATTTTAAATTCACCTAAAAATTTTGCAGACACTGAGAAAATTCGCAAGCGCTGAGTCCATTAGTGAGATGTCTGGACAAAGGTCGCAACCCAGCCAAGGCTGAGCTTTAGAGTAAAGCAATCATGCTGCTTCTCTGGCCACCGTAGCTCTTTGTTAATACTTGCCTCAGTTGCAGAGGTGGCTGTCACTGGGCAAGGTGACACGCACATCCAATCTGACTTGCCCCAAAAACCTTTGTGCTGCGAAGTAGGAGAGCAAGGAGGATCCTGGAGGGAAAGGAGCTTGACCTGAGATGGACGATGACCTGGGATCAGACCCAGGGACAAAGGCTGGCTTTCCGACCACAGGGACAAGGCCGGGAGCAACCTCAGGTGCCAGCCCCAGCAGGTAACAGTGGTCCCACCTCCCGCCTGCCTGCTTCTCCCTGCCCATCATGAGGTACCAGCAGGAGTGCAGGTAATTGTGTTTTTATGCATAATTCAATCACTATCTGGCATCGTCTGGTGGCTCTGGGAAGAGGTTTTCACAGCAACTTCTGGTCAAAGCCCTGAGGAGAGAGATTCTCAGCGTGGTGGCACCCCGCACCCACAGCAAGCACCTGGCAGCTGCTGCTGCTGCTCCATTTTACCAGTGAGATTATCCCTCCTGGTGGGAGCAGTCTCGGCTCCAGGAACGGTCACTTTACAGGAAAAGCAGAGGATAGCGTGTATTCACTTTGGATGAAGTGAGTACACCCCTCATGGCACGCTGCGCTCCGTGCTCACCTGCCGCAGCATCCTGGGGACAACATCGGGGCAGGGGCAGCAGCACGGCCAGGCAGGCTGGCAGAGCAGGATGCTCAGGACAGGATTGTTAGCACGCTCCAGAGTGCCTTGCGCAGCAAGGTTGATCTGCCAACATTATGAAACTCACAGAAAAATGCAGGCGTGTAATTTTTGCCGCAAGGACCTCATGTCAGACCTCGCTCTTTTTTTTAATCTTTTTTTTTCTTTTGGTTTTGGCTCCACGACTTGCTGTTCTTGCAGTTTGTTCTCATGATCCCTTGAGTCATGCTATGGTGCTGTGAGCTGTTTGCAGAAGATTTGGCAAATCGCTCCTGTTTCACTCCCTGTGTGATTTAACCATTGCAAGCCGAAGGGCATGACCTTTACGTAGGTGAGTGACCTGGAGGCCTGGAAGCGCTGGCGCAAGCCCGGAGGATGATGAACCGTTGTGTAATGGAGAGTCAAAACGGCACGTTGAAAGTTTAATTACAAACACCTGGGGAGCAGTGGCCCCCCTCCCCCTGTCCCCCCTTAAAATGTATGAATTGGCTTTCCGTTCCTTCCCTGATATTTTTTTGCATTTCAGCAGAGACTAAAGCTTTTCAAGGGAAAATGTTAGTGAAATGGCATGATTGGGTAACACAGCACTGGGTTTCCCCCTTCAAACAGGACCCAAAAAGCTCAAAACCAGATCTGGAGCAATCACATCTCAGCAGCAACAGCAGCAGCCGTAAATATCCAATAAAGCAACCAGAGTAAGTTCCTTGAATTTTAAGAAAATATGCGCAGTAGGAAAAAAAAAAGAAATAAAGAAAAAAATCCTCATGTTTTAAACAGTTCTTTATGCAAAAAAAATTCTACCTTTTTTTGGCAGTTTCTTGAAGGTCTTGATATTTCTTGGGTTTTCTTCAAAGAAGCTCAGCAGAACCCCATCAGAAATGAGCACATTCTTTCTAATACCTAAAATGAACAACCGTGAGGCCCCGGTCCAGGCCTGATCCACTCCTTTAAAATTAGGTTGGCCTGCACTCTTCATTTATTTACTCCCTCAGCAGCCCAAGGGAATATACTTACTGTGTGAAGTGAAGCATGTGCTCTTGCAAGAGCAGATTTTATGTCATTAAAAGGAAAAATGTAATACTGCAAATGAAGAAATGTCTCATTAGAATTGCATTTACTTCCCCACAAATGCCAGCCAAGATTTTTTTTTAAACAGAGACCTACACTTCTGGCTTCCACATATATGCCTCTACCAAAAAAGGAGGGCTCACAAGTGACCCGTGATGTGATTTGTTGTCTTAGGGGGTGTTTGCAGCCTGTTGAAGAGATGCCTGGGGATCATGTAAGCAAAGCAGTTATTGGAGAAGAGAGAGGTGGAGGATATCTGGGAACAATCCCAATTTACGAGCAACTCAAAATACGACGGCACTGGGATGGGTCTCTCCTCTGCCCTTCCACAATTTCTCACCAAGAAATACTCTTCCCTGCAGACAGTTCCACCACAGCAACAGCTAAGGATCAAAAGCCAACCTCCACCCTTGAAATAACTTTCTATTAAAGTTGGTTTCAATAAAATGAGCTTTGGATGAAATTTCAGTTCTTGAAATTACAGTAGAATTTTTTTGGTTGGATTCTGTTCATATTTCCCTGCTTTCCCCATCCACATTTTGCTATAAGCAATAGGTTATGGTCAACCTCTTTTATCTTGGTGAAATTTTGCCTCCCAGATTAGGAAAAAAGAAAGTGGGATGTTTACTGCAAAACACTGTCAGGAATTCCCCCACCTAATCCTCCTTTGCTTCCCTCTCGAAACTTTGAGATACAAAGCATTGCTGTTGGAATAGGGGTAGTTTGCGTAAGAGAAAAGCACGGCTCTTTCTGAACGCTTGGAGGCAAAGACCATCTAAAGAGGCAGTTGCACAGTTGCATTGCAAGGAGCTGTTAGTTCGACCTCCTACAGACTACTGCGGCTATCCAAGCCCAGAGAAAAATGTATTTTATTTACAACAGAGAGGAAAGTTACAAAATGTTTCTAAAGATCAGTAGCTGCCCTGTGAATTCACAGAGTTCAATGAGCAGTTAGCAGTTGAATGAGCCTCTGGAAGTTTTCCCTTGGTTGCCAGCTCCCTCCCCTCACCAGCTATCTTCCTGACTGAGGTTAAATAAGGACAAGCCTTTAAAACTCCACTATTTTAAAACAAGTTACCTTATTTTTTGCTGATTTGGCATCTATTTCCATGGAAACAGGAGCAAGAACTAGAAGCCAGCAGCTGAAGTTGGCTACACCACTGCTCTTGGCTTGTTCTACTTCCATTTCCATGGAAACTGATGTAAGATCAGTGCAAACAAGGCAAAGTTTGCCTTTTTTTTTTTAATTAACCATTTCTTGATCTTTTGCTTCCAGATTTGTTTGTTGCAAGAACTGCTGATGCAGTCAATGGAAATGCAAAGAAGAGTAGCTCACATACCTTCATGAATCTGTGCATGCGTGTGTGTGTTTGCACGTGTATACGGGAGAGTTAAGGAAGAGGGGGCAAGAGCAGCTGGTTACATCCCTGTGTTGACAGGACACCTTTCTACTACAGGTTTGTAGTCTCCTGCAGATGGGTATCCAGGATGGAGGAGTGCCCTGGGTCCTGGAGCTGCCTGGCTGTGCCTCACAAAGGTATTCTGCCTGCAAGGAGCTCCACGTGGCTTTGCTCTGCAACTGGTGCCAGTCCCCAGGGCATCCCAGCTAGCACAAAGGCTGCTGTGTCATGCAGCTGTTTCACAGGCAAAACGACAAGTGGGAAAGCGGAGATGGGAGTAGGAAAAAAAGCAGAGGAAGGAAAAAGAAGTTGTAATATTAGGCAGGCTGACATGCGTGATAGACCCCCATGGAGGTTAACAGCAGAAATAACGATCTGGCAACGGAGCAAAGCAATTTATAAGAAGAAATGGCATCTCCTTACAAATTGCTTTCTAGGGCTTCTCTAGGTATTCCTCTTCTGGAGCCACGTATGGTCTCCATTTTGGCTATAAAGTCACTGAAACTCAGATTTTAACATTTTTTTTTCCCTCCTAATATGGCAATGTGCAGGAGCACATGTCACAAACCTTCAAAGGCACCTGGTAGCACATGCAATTTAATGGGGAACCAAAGTGCTACAGACTGTGTTACAGAGTTCGTCCAGACTCAGCTTGACCACTGCTCATGGAGCATGACCTATTCAGGATTTCTTCGAGTTCGTGACTGAAACCGATTCAGCATTAAGTCATGTTTACTTACTCTGCTTCATCAACTGGGTTTTTGGTGCCTATCCTGGAAAGTCTGGATCCTGACGTGTAAACCCCACTGTAATAAAGCGTTGAATCATATACCTGAGACTTCCACCAAAGCCAAAACAAATATAATTTATGTATGTACTCTACTGCTTCACACTGTTGGACACCAGACACCAATGCTAATGTGTAGAAAAGGTTTTCTGGATTCTAACAGTCTGCTTAGACATGGGGGGCTTTGGAGGAGTCTCCTGCATTTGATTGCTCTTTCTTATAAAATGCAAGGAGGAGGCTGATGGGAGAAAATGGCTAAAGAGAAGAGAGATGGCCTAGGTCACACATCTAGTTACCAAAACAGTAAAAAAACAGATTTATAGCCAGAAGAGAATAGAAGCCAGGGTTTTAAGAGAGACATGGGAAAATACAAAGAAAATCAATGCATTTCATGTCTTGACTCATTTTTCCTTCCAAATAACAGATTTCTAGATTAGGCCAGTTTTTGAGAACCTGTTCATGTCTGCATCGGATGCAGCAGTAGCCAATCTCACCAGCTCTGATCCCACCTGAACAGGAATCAATGCCTGAATATAAAAAATTGTTAATGCATGTGGAAAAAGCGTCCCCACTGTGTCACCTGCAAATGTCATTTCCATCATAACAAGAACATCCAAGCCTACGGGGTTGTATCCTTCGGTAAATGTAAAAACAAAGGTCACTGCCTAAAGCGCACTTGTACTGTTAAAATTCATTCTGGAGTTCCCTGGTCCTAAGCGCCAGGTATTGGTCAGGACCACTCCCAGGGTTAATCAGATTAGTCTTCACATCTTTCTTACAAAGTACCTCACTCTCCTTGCTCCCAGACAGCTGGAACAAAACAGCCGATGACGAATACGCATTACCGTACTCTCACTCAAAAATAACTAACCAGAAATTGCAATCATCTGATGGACAGAAACCAAATGGGACCAAATAATTGGTGTCTAGAAAGAAATAACTGGTTTGACAACCCTAGTAGTCTGCCACTGGATCAAACTTCTGTCATTTTTTATTCTTTCAAGGCTTTTTTGTTGTTGTTGTTGTTGTTGTTAATTTTTCCTTTGTCAAGTAACAAGTTTGGAAGAAATCTTTTCATACCCATATTTTAAATGTGATTCACTTTGGTCTTGAAAACCAGGCTGCTATTTTAACAGCTCCAGTTCCTTAGCCAGCCCTTCCAAGAGTGTCCCCCTGACATGCCATTTTTGTTGCTGATGCCCCTGTTTTATCTTGCTTCTGCCTCGCAGAGGAATTTGATATAAAATCTGAAGTTACAACACCAGAAAGTGCATTATTTTTACTCCTTTTAACTGCTGGGATACAGAATCAATAGCACATATCCAAGAAAAATATTGTGGGTAGGTCTTTCCCTTCTAGAAAATTGTATGTCATGAAAATATTTCTTGTTTTCTATAGAAAGGGGTTCTTATTTATTTATTTATTTTGCTTGGGGAGGGATGCTTTGTTTCTTTACTGCGGTATTGTCAAAGAAAATCACAGCACAAGCGTTGGTGTTCCAACTGCAGTCATGTGGACTTGAACTTCACCTGAGGAGCTGCTTTGCTGAATGAGTGGCCCAGGAGCACAGGCGCCGCTGCTGCTTGTGTTTGCAAGGCCACCGCTGATGGAGGGCAAGGGCTCCTTTGACAAAGAGCTTTGTTCCCTTTCCAGACAGCTCCTCCTCACCTCTATCCTGCATGGTTTGAGCAGGGAGGGACCAACACACCCTGATCTGGTGTGCAGCCAATTTTCTTTTCGCTATCATTTTCCCTCAGGCTCAAGATCCCCATATCTCATTTTCTGTCCGTGGACAATGATGCAGCAAAATCCGGGATCCTCTTCGCACTTTTCACTGCTTGGCGCAATTACCCATAAATGCTGCAAACACCGTAGTAACTGATAGCATTTGGTGGCCTTTTGTACTGTCATTTCAGCCTTTAGAAAACTAGAACTGGCCTTATCTGTTGGCCACAGTGCCTGAGGCTTTTCTTCTACCCAGCTTTTTCTTCCAGCTGCCTACCAGTATGCAAAGGCAGAGATTTCCAAACAACAGGTTTCCTCTTCTGCAGCAGAAGAATGGAGTTCAGGAGACTGAAAAAAACACTGCAGTCACAGAACAATACCTATTTTCTTATATAATTAATAGAGTTGGTTATTGATGCTTCAGATGTTTCAGTTAGCTTCAGGCTAACTGAACAATTGGAATTATGTCCTGGTGAGGAAAAAAAAAGGTCAGATTTTTATTCCTGTTTTACTATTTTCATTGATTCAAAATGTACAAAAATCCACACACACACATACAACGTCAAATCTTCTCATAGTGAAATGAAGTGCAAACATGCTCTATCAGATCAGCTGTGGTGTTTCACACCACCCACACCTCAGTGGCCCCTTTTTCTGTCTGTATTTGTAGTCAGGGAAGTGGGATTTGTTTGCTTGCTTTTTTTTCTCCTCCTCTCCTTTTCTCTTTCATCTTCCAGCAAGAGAAAAAGGCAAAGAAACAGGTTGGGGAGAATAAGGATATATAACAGAGGTTGTCCATTACAAAACCAACTGGAAGAAAAATTTTCTGTTGCGAATCACTTCAACCAGATGTTTCTTTCATAATCATGCAATCAGGAGGAAAACTCAGAAAAAGGAAGTGATCATATCCTCCCAAATGTTATGAGTTTTCTAGCACTAAAAAAGACACATTTTTCATTTTGAAAAAATTGAAAATGTGTCAGGCCAGTCTAGCTATTAGTCCACACATCCAGCCTGAACTGGGATTAAAGCGATAAGCAGCTTGATAACAAGTCTGTACTGGTTACTTGGCAATAGTTTAATGATTGTTTTGGATGTGATTAATGAAAAATACTACTAAGAATAATCATGCTGCACCACACCCTGAGCTGACTTCCACCCTGTCCTTGCGAAGCTGTTCTGTGCAGCCAGCCAAGGTCTTATCCAGGTCCTGCAGGCAGCAAGACCAAGGCAAGGCCCACCAAGGACCTCAGGAAGAGCAGGAGCCTCTCCTTTTCCAGCAGAAGTTTGGTTTTTCCTGTATGTTTTCTCTTTTCTCTGTGTGGCAGTGAGATGCATTCCTCCCACAACACACCAGGCTGTTGCTCAGCAACCTCGTACTTGCTGAGAAGGCTCTTTTGCAGCAGTAAACTGGGGCTGAAGAGGAAAATGAGGTGATGGGATACCCCAAACCTGCCACTTAGGTTGCCCAAGAGGCAAGGTCCCTATGAACAGATGCAAGTCAGTAGCAGTGAGGACCGCGGTGGTGATGTCATCTGAGGTGTGGCAGCACTGCACTTTTTCTGCTCCTCTGCATCTGGTCTGCTCTGAGGCACTTAGTGATGATTACCCAAAATTAATTAATTAATTAATTTAAAAGGTCTCCTGCTCTACAAAGACATTTCCAGTGTCCCAGCTAGATCCAGAGCATGGAGCCGGCACCATGTTTTGGGGGGAGCCAGCTCACAGCGCCTATGAGATGAGGAGAGGGCAACTGCAAGGCTCTGCCAGCATGAAACCTGCTCCTGGGGGCAGCTGGAGTTGTTCAAGGAAGGTGGGCAAGAGACTAGGGTGGAAAGTGGCTGTGAGGAACAGCTGGATTGCGTTACTGGATTGTGTGCAGACTGGGAGATAGATCAAATAAAAGGTGTATTTCATCCCACGAACACGTGGGAAAATCCGCCTGTCCTTTCCTCATCTCCTCCAGAGCCAGCATCAGGGGAGGACAGATCCTTGATGCGCAGTTAGAGACTGCAGCCGCACCCCTCCGAACCCACAGCCATTGGGGTCTGCAGATAACGGGCACTTGGGCGCAGGGTGGTGGCCAGAAGCGAGACTGTGCTGCCAGGTGGATTTCCACACATCCCTCACGGCACATGAAGAAAGGAGAGATCGGGGCACAGAGGCTAAGTAAACACTTTCGCCCCTGCGGTAGAAACAACTCCAGGGGTTTTTCTGTGCTTGGTCTGACTTTGATGGGGCAGTACATGTATTTTGGTCTGTATTAGAAATACTTAGAAACTGTAACTTCTGGTAGGGCCACCAGCTCCGGGTTCTCACGTGGCTGATGGTGTTGCATAGAAGTACCTTGTTACAAGACTCGTGAGGGAACCATCAGGTCATTAAGGCCAACCCACCGGCAGCTTCAGCAGACCTCACTGCGAGCACTGCGCTGAAAATCCAACCTGCTGCTTCCACCTGGCACAAGCAGAAGCCTGCAAGGTTACTGTGGACCTGGCCGTTTGCCACATGACCACAATACATATTTGCTGTGTTATCGGAAGGAAAGGAAAACAAATCCAGGTTTGACACTACCTGCTGA
>NW_010429989.1:68812-77188 GCF_000710305.1 Buceros rhinoceros silvestris
CCACCTCATTGAGAGAGAAGCTGCTTTCAGAAGCACAACCCCTCTCACAAAGTACAGCAAGCCATGGTTTCCTGGCTGCCATTTTAGGCGAGCTCAGAGGTATGCGTACGCATTTTTAAGCTTTGTTTTCAGTGCTGTGAGCATGACTGTTACCTACACACATTATCTGCGCACAGAGACAGCCCAGCCTGAGGAAAAATGCTTGAGAGAACGAGGTGCTTCAGATGCTGGGGGCAAGTGCCAATGCCAGCAGCAGCAACCTTGAGGTGGGTATGATGGACCAGCTCCCGCTCTTTGAATAAAAAGTTGTGTCAAGGAGATGCAGGTGTGATACACCATAAAAAACCACAATTGTACATGCTGTTCCCAGGGAAAGGTTACACCTAAACTATGCAGAAGTGCAGGAATGACACAGCCATCACCCTGCTATCCATGTTGTGGATATGGGGGTTTGCCATGGGAAAGACCCAGTTACCAGCCCCAGAGGCTGGAGCTTCCCCTTTCCACGAGTCGCCATGGGGCCGTGTGGGCTGAGGTGCCAGGACATGGGAGCCTGGGCCTTTGATCTAAAAGTTACAGTGGAAAGTTGAAAACCAAAGGCAGGCAATTAAATTACTAAGGAAACTCAAGGATGTGTATTCAGGTATTACATAATGAAGATAAAGACAGATTGCTGGCATTTAATTTTTGTACCATCTGGGGAATATCTGGGCGGGGAGCGATGTGAACACAGCCAGTGTCGCAGAGCTACTGGCAGGAAACGGTGGGAAGGGCTGATTTCTGCAGAGGAGAAAGGAGCAATGTACCGGCAATAGGAAATGCCAGGGATAAACTTCCGGATGCGGGAAGCAGTTAATAGTGGTGTTTAGCTCTGGTATGTCTCTTTCCACCAGCACATTTCAAAGAGCTTTATAGCGGAGCATAAGGCCAAATGCGACCATGGCGCCATGCAGAGCTGTGCGCTGATTGCACTCGCTGGCGTACCAGCACTGCCCAGCCTCTCTCGTTTGCCGCACTGGCAGGGTTCATTACATTCCTCTTCCCTCCCAGCAGGGCTTGTTATCCTCGTCGCTCTGTGCTGTGCCCTGTAGACAAGCCCTCAATGTCACTATCTCTATTTTGAGCATAGGGATGCACTGGGAGATGAAGCAACCTCCCACAAGGGTACAGAGTCGAGGAGAGACCCCCGATCTCCCAAGTGCCAAAACTAATGAGTGTCTGTGCTTGAAAGAGCTGCCTTACACTGGTAGGATCACCCTCCTGCAGCAGCCCCTCCACAAAGTGAGGGGCGAGCACAGATCCCAGCGCACACTCCTACGTCTCACATATCCCTTAGTCCCATCAGGCTGTGGTTAATGCTGGAGGGGATAATAAAGGATGGCTACAGTGCACCTTTTCTTCCTTTAAAAAATGTCCTAGGAAACAGCTTGCCCACATGGTGAGAGTGGTCCCGCTGGGGGGACGAGAAGTGTCCAAAGCCTCATTCTGCCCCTCACTGCTTCTGTGGTGAGATACAGCACAGGAGATCCTCCCACATCAGTCAAAATATGACAGCTGGGAATGGGAGAAGAGTAAAGTCTAGTGTCACTGCAGCAGCGTGCTACATGCTGTAATGTCTGGGACCAGGGTACAATAAGGGATGGCCCTTCAAGGTCTCTGCTTTACCGGCCTCAGCAGCTGCCTGCAGCAACCTGCCAGGGCTACTCCAGGCCTGGGAGAGGCATAGTTCTGCTCCCAGCACCCAGACCAGGCCAGGTAGACAGCAGTTTCCACAACTTTCAAGTCTTTGCCTAGTGCAAACAGCTTTTGGGTGTGACTGCAGTACTTTGTAAGCACATTTGAAACATCGGGCAAGATCCCACATTAGCCCCCACCCCTTTCTCTAGCTCTTCTTTCCAGTGCCAGGACCATCAAGAAAAGGTATTCAAAAGCACGCGGGTCTTGCTGAAAAGCCCATTTTTCAAGAGTGGCTTAGAGGCCAAGCTGCTACGTCAGTTGGGTGTTTTGGAAAGCTTCGGGCTATCCTGCTTTCCATGGCATGAAACACTGCGATGCAATTGCTTCTAAACAACTCTATTTTCAAGAAACAAAATGGCGATGATTCCACCTGACAGTCTTTTCAGCGCTTCTGTGAGAAGGGGAAACTGAGCCAAGAAAGCATCCGAGAAGTCAAGCAATGAGCCATCACAAATCTTCAGGAATAAAGCAAAGCTAAAGGTCTGGATTCTGGTAAAACGTACATTTCTGCCACACTATTACTCCTTCCAAATCGGTTTTTACTAAGTGTCCTGCATATGCCCTTTTCTCCAGCGACAGGATATCCTTCATTTGTCTGCACAAAGTGCAGATGAGCACTTCTTCATGTTGTTTTCCAAGTCGGCTGATGGGAGGGTCGGTAGGGGCCAAAGCAGCTGCACCAAGTAAAGGAAAGGTAACCATGGCAACCCAAGTTATCTGCATCCTCCATGTATTTCCTTCTCCCCACCCTACATCATATCTTTCCCACCCAAACCTCAAGCCAATAGAGCCAGTGACCAGCTGGCAGGATGGGGACTGCAGCAGGGTCTCCCGCACCCAGCGAGACTTGCTGGGTTTTGGGGCTCACTGCTGCAGGCTGAGGTCATCAAAAAGAGACCAAAAGTGTAGAAAGGAGTGAGGTGCGAAAGGCAGAGCTCTCCGCTACTGTAGATGGGGCGCTGGATATGTTGCCTTTGCTCCAGAGTTGCAGATTCGTTGATGCTGCTCCTGGTTTTGGCTCTGAGCTATAATCCTTCCACAGCAGCAACAACTTCTCCAGCTGCGCCCCACGTCAAACCCAGCTACAGTTTTGGCCGGACTTTCCTGGGACTTGATAAATGCAACGCCTGCATTGGGACATCCATTTGCAAGAAGTTCTTTAAAGAAGAAATAAGGTCAGAAACTCAGCACAGTCATTTCTAAAGCATTCTGCATAGTAACTTGAAAGTTGCCTGTTAGTATTTCCAACTACTTTAATGAATAACAATGCAAAGAGTAACTTAGCACCCGGCTGCAGTTACAGCACCTCGTATTTTAATTAATGTCTATAAGCTGCTGCTTTTTCTCTTTTCTTTTAAAGCCACACAAACATGATCAGAATTCAGTCCTGAATTATAATTTGAAAGCAGAAGTAAAAGGCACCACTTTCTGCAGAGAGTGGCTCCAGAACAATTCAGGGCAGTGATGGGGGAAGGGAAGAGGGAAGGAAGAAATCGGCTTGTTAGTACTGGAAATCTTTTCTATGAACCATTGAGTAAAGGCAAAGAGGGTTTAGCTTTGTAAGCTCCCAACAGACTGTGTTAACTACAAACATATAAACACGCTATATAATTTTGTACCAGATGCAACAACACAAATGTGCAGAATTTCACGTTGCATACTAGCTCAAATCAAAAGCGAAGTAAACCTGCCTGAGGCACGAGGACTTTTGCACATCAGGTTACTTACACACATGAAGATAGACGGGGAAAAGTTATTAGTACGCTTTTGGGAGGTTTCTGTGAAAACTTGAAGACAGAGGCAGAAATTGCATCTGCCTCAAAGTCAGTGAGACATATGCTGCCCAAGCGGTCATCAGTCTGATCCAATCAGTTTTAGGCTGAAAAGCAGAAAGTATCTGACGAGAGCAAGGAAAATGTTGCCAGTGTATTTGAGGAGAAAGTTAAAGGGAGTGCTTGGCAGACGAGGAGTTTATTAGGTCTGATATGATTTATAGAGCCATATGCACTTTCTTTTATAGATAGAAAAGCCTGGAGGAGAAGAAATGATTATAGTAAAATTGCCTTTTTAATGCTATAATGTAAGTAGTATAATATTGGACAAATCACCATTTTTGTCTTAACCTACGCTATAAAATATAGCACAGTAAAATCATAATGGTTTGTCTGGGATGGACTTGTAATACCAAACATCCATCCTTCCGTCACCGGTGTTGGAAAAAGGCAGCTCGTGGCTTTGCTGCGCCAGGGCGCACCTTGCCGTGGTACACTGGGGGTCCCAGCCCTTGCCATTTTAGCCTGCAGGCAGTCTGTCTCCCCCGGCTTGTGCTGAGGGTGACTCCAGGACGTGCAGTAAGCAGGGTGCAGAGGCGCTAAGAAGGGCCAAGGCCAGCAGCGCTGGGATTCTCCCAGCCCAGCCTGGGCTCCTGCCCCAAAAAGCAGGATGGATTTGCAATCAGTGTGTTTAGCTGGCTGTCACGGGCTGGTAGGGTTCTGTGGGAGCTGTGGGTGTATTCAGGGTACAGGCTGCCCTACGTTTTATTCTCTGTCGCAGGTTGGCACAGGAGCTGGCTCTTGCCCTGTGCCCCAACCTGCTGCTGCCTCTGTGCCATGCACCCGTGCCACGCACCCCTGCCGGGTTTCTCGGGACCTGCCACTGGGTACAAAGCAGTTTCCTCGTGTGCACCTTGCCATAGGTGCACCATTTCAGTCACTCCCGCTTAGCTGCTGGGGAGGCTGGGGCCATGCAACTTCCTTCAGCCTTGCCGAGAACAGCAGCACCCTTCTGCAGCAAGCAACGGCGCTGCCTGGCCGCTGGCCAGCTGCGTGCCCCGCCGGGGTGCAGAGATGAGGTGCGACCGCGAGTGAAAGCAAGAGGCCTCCCCGCAGGCTTTCCCCTGGGGGACAGCAGGAGAGCGGTGTGGGCGTGCGGAGGGCCCGAGCGAGGTCCCAGAGTGCAGAAAGCACGCCACTTCTGCCGGAGGGACGGGAGAGGGGCTTTCTAAACCAGAGACTTTTTTTCTTTCCTGAGAGCCCGCAGTCAGCTCCCCAAAACCAGCGCAGCACACCGAGAAAGTTCTGCTCTGTGTGCTTTGGAAAGTGTAACTTTTGAAAATGTTTTTCTGAGCAATCAGTCAGCTTCAGGCTTTTCTTTGCTTTTCTCCTGCTTGGTTTCTTGAACAGCCGGGATTTTTTGGCAAGTGGAAGGTTAAACAGTTAAATAGAGGAAATTTCAGTGGCACTTCGGCTCTTCCATCCCCCCTGTGTACCGTCTCACACGTTCACAAAGGTGGACGGCACCGGGCCCTTCTCTGTGTTAATCCTCATTAGCACACGCTTCACTAACCTCCGCTCCGGTAGCTGCGACACGCAGTCACTCTCCCTAACACGCACTCATGCACTCAGTAACGAGAGACGAGATGTGGGGTTTGTTCCCAGAACGGCTGGTGACTCATCTTGTGCTCCCATGTTCTTTACTTCCCTTTTCTGTGGCCAACTTCATCCATCTGTAAAGGAGAATAACAAAGCCTGCCTACCAACTGTCCTGAGAGCCGAGCACAGCAAAAGTTTTCATAAAATACTAGATTTTCAAAACACTGTGAAACTGAGCTGACCAAAAGTATTTGCAGACTTGTGACAATGCTGGTGCTGAGCTTTAGCCAAAAGCAATGGGAAGGAAGTTTGTAAAGGCCGGAACGCTTAAATTTGATGGGTTTTATACGGCATTTCTTTATTTTTGATTTGAAGACTCACTTAATTTTTTAAAAAAATGTAAGACCTCAAAAGCAAGCAAAGTTATTTTGGCTGAAACAAAATACTTCATTTCATCCAGGAAGAAAAAGAAGCCAATTTGATTTTTCTTCAGTGTTTGGTTCTCAGTTGATCTAAAATCCGTAATCTGTGACTCAGTTATTCACACAGATCTTACTGAAAGTCTTAATTAAAGTACATTCAGCCCTAGCTAAAGGCTTCATACAAGAGTGAGTTATTGTTACAGCTCAGCTTGATGATGAATCTTTAAAGTATCTGGCAAGTGTGCCAGGCCAGCGCTGCGCTGCCCAGAAACGATGCCAAATCCAGAATTGCTGCGGCCCGTGCTGGGTTCCCAGGCCCACATGGCTCTCCCCCAGGAGCTCTGTGGAGGAAATCACCGCATCCACAATCAAATTAATGCTCAGTTCTGGATTTCACACATCCACGTGCTGCTTGCATGAGGAAGGTGGCGCTTTCCTGGTATCTGCCTCACATGAGCTCTCCTGAACACACACGCTTGAGCCAAATCACTAAAAAAAGAGAGAGAAAGAGAGACCCAGCCCACAGCCATCTTTTCCCAGTACGTGCCTGGCACGCTGCGCCTGCTTTGCAGATTAAGCGCTGGGAGGGGTCGTGATGCACAACAAATCGCAGTGAGGCATAGAAATTCTCTCTGCTCTTTAGTCCTAGCTCAAAACCAGACCAACAACCCTCAAAGCAAACAAAGCCTTTATTTTCATGTCAGATGCCCTAATTGTAGGGAAGCTTCAATTTCATATTGGGCAAAACACCCAAATAACAAAACACACCGAAATACCTGAACCCCCTGACCTGCTCATGCGAGGAGCTGGGCTCCTTCGCTTCTGCTCTGCCTGCCTCCCCGAGGCAAATCTTCTGAAGGAGAGACACGGCTACAGTCGATACCCAGTGGAGGGCAAAAACCGATATTTCAGGGGGACAGGCTTTTCCCCTTGGACACCCAGGCTTGCCCCAGGGCTGAGCTGCGCAGTGTCTGCGGTAGGGAAGGGGAGTGAGGTGCTGCCTGCAAGAGGAATGGTGAAGAGGATGGTCAGTCACCAATCGCAGAAGGCAGCTAACATTGCCGAGTCGGTTATTTGCCTGAAATCAAAGGAAATTAATTCCGCCAAAATTTCTCTGTGCTGATTTCCTAACGGGAAGTCAAAAGGAAAGATCAGCTTCAGGTTTCAGATTTGTAAATGTCTTTTCATCTAACTCCAGCTATCTGGTCCTGCAGGGAACCTCTTGCCTCTCCTGTTTCACTTCTGAGCTATCGGCTTTAATTTACGATGAGATTAAATTAGGTTGTTTCTTACGCACTTGGGCAAGGAGATTAGGACAGGAGGTTTTAGAGGCAGTGAATGCGTGATGCTGGCCAAACCAAAGGTCAAAGTTCAGCCACCTTCCAAGAGCAGGTTACAGACCTGCTTACAAAACAGACACTGGGCTTCTAAGCTCTTGCATGTGCAACACATGCGTGGGCAGGACTGAGGGGGCTGCTGAAACAAAAAAAAATTGTCACAGCCTAATTACCCGGCCCATATGCTCCCCTCCTGTGCCTGCGTAGAGGGAGAGAATCAGTGTAAGATCTCCATGGCTACAGTGGTGCCACATGCCCAGGGCATGCATCCCCCCCATACCCTCTGGGCACACCCCAACCTCTGCTGCTGCCGAGGGCAGTTGCTCATCCCAGCTGCTAAAACACAGCCGGCGACGTCAGGGGGGATCTGTTGCCCCCCGTAGTGAGTAAAGCCACCACCTCAAAACAAAAGATCATTTTGGTGTTCCCAAACACATTTATTGTTAAGAGCGTTTGCTCTGCAGGGTCCCTTTAAGAGTCAGATACTAATTTTTGGGTCCCTTTCTCGAAGATAAAGGAAATTTAAAAATGCAAGGGATTCCCCGTGAACCAAAACCCTGCAGCCCTCCTTCTCCCTTCCCCCCTCCTCTCTACATGGCCCAAAAGATCTCCTCTGGGCATTTTATCTCGTACCCCATGGTTCACGACAAGGGAAGCAAAGATGAACATTTTTTCCTCGGCAGATGTCTTTACCCCTCTTGCCTCGCCCCAGTGCCCGAGGCTTCCTGCCCAGGGCCACTCTGCCTTTGCCGCATGGTGGCAGGAAGCCCATGGGGCCGACGTGGTGGAACAACCATGGTGGCGCTGGCGCTGTGTGGGTGTCCGTGTGGCTTGTTAACCCGATCTCCGTGGGGCTCTTGTTTTGGTTTGGCAGGTTTGACACCTGGCTTTCTTCTCATTTAAAGCTGCCCCCCAGCTACCTGCTCAGCTACTCGGGCAACTACACCGATGATGCAAAGAGCTGGCGGCTGGTTGACATCACCCGGCTGACCTCCAAGTACCAGCACGACCGAGCTGACAAGCGCATCTGCACCTCCCTGCTGAAGACGAAGACCTGCAGCCTGGAACGTGCCCTGCGCCGCACGCAACGCTTCCAGAAATGGCTGCGGGCCAAGCGCCTCACCCCTGACCTGGTCCAGGTCTGTGACCCACAGCCCCTGGGCCCCACATCAGCGTGGGGCGGGGGGAGCAGAGAGGGATCCCCGGGGGTGCCATGTGGTGTTGTGGGGGGAAAAAGGGTCCGAAGGAAACATAGTTGTGACCTGCCAGGTGGAGGGCGAGTTTGGGTGATGGCTGGCCCTGTCCCTCCTGCCCCCGCCAGTGGACAGGGGCATCCCTGTGCTCCCCCAGCCGAGCCCACCTGCTGTGGGGGAGAAGCAAAATGAGGCCCCGATGGGAAGAAGAGAGCCTGAGGCCCAGGGCCAACCTCCTCCAGCCACAGGTAGCGCCACGGCACAGCCTGGCCGGGGCAGGGGCTTTGGCCCCGGGAGGAGGGGCCCGCTCCCCGCG
>NW_010429989.1:77399-79249 GCF_000710305.1 Buceros rhinoceros silvestris
CACAGCCTGGCCGGGGCAGGGGCTTGGCCCCAGGAAGGAGGTCCCTGCTCCCGGCGTCTCGTGCAGACTGACGCTGATGGCCCATGGAAGGCCGTAGCTCCCACTGGCTGTGGGCACAGGACAACATGGGGTCATGCATGAAAACATGGCAACAGCCTAAGTAGGATTATTTATGCCAAGATTTTTCAGTTTTCTAACATCTCAGCACTATTTGGTTTTTTTTTTTGGTCACCAACTCATACCCCAAAGGGTAGCCTGTGCCTTGAAACTGGTTGGGCAAGCGGGCAGCCGGGACCCCTGCCTGTGGCTGGCAGGGTGGAGTGGCATGGGTGGTGAAGTCTCATCTGCAAATACAGCAGATTATAGCAAATGATCTCAGGCACAAAGACGCATGCTGCCCTTTCTGTCACAGTCCTGGGGTGTCATAGGCGAAGCCAGGACAGGCATGCTGCACAGGGTGTCACTGCCACCAGGTAGACGGGTGGCTGAGACACGCGGAGACCGTCACACAAGCAGGGCTGGAGAGGCAGCGCAGACCGCCTCGGAGGAAGTCAGCCTCTCAGTGCTGTCTGTGCAGAGGGAAGCCGTGGGCAGCCAGGGATGGCCGTAGGCAGGCGAGTGTGTTTTCCAGCTGCTGGTTTGCATCTGAGACAAAAAGTTCCCCTCCCCAAATGCACATGAATCCCCTCACACCATCCAAACCGCAGCAAAGCATTGGGATAGCAACTGGCAAGGGGTAGGAACCAGGGTGGAGGATGCATATACTCTAAACAAGACCCTGGGATGCAAAGAAGGATTATTCCAGTATTTCTCTCCCTTTAAAGAGAGGAATGGCTGTTAAAAAGGGACTTTTTTTTCTATAAAGGCAACTGCTTCTTCCTGCCTGCACGCTGCCACATCTGCTCAACTTTGCTGAGTGCTAAAGTTCTGCTGCTTTATTTTTTTCTGCTTTTGTTACCTGGTGGAGCAGCACAGCTGAGGAGGGAGAGTGGGAGACCCCATGCTGCAGCAGGAGCAGGAGCAGCACCCTGCTAGCGCCCAAGTCGAACTGAGAAGGACCCGCTCACAGTACTGACGGGTCACTCTGAAACCAGGTGAAGCTGAGGTGCAGGATGACACGTGCAGATGGGGAAATTATGTTTTCTTTTTTGGAGCAAAGTTTCACTGTACTTTGTCTAGTAACCTTGGGAGAGGCCCTAAGGAGAAAGAGCAGATTTGCATCATTCCAAACAGAGCATCGCTCGCCTGAGCTTGTGGGCCACAGTCAGGGACAAGTCCTCCCCAGGGCAGCAGGCAGCAGCTTCCCAGACACCTACTGGCCACTGCTGTCTTCCAAGGCTGCCCGCCCCTGCAGCCTTGCTGGAGCACCCAAGCAGTTGGTGCGAAACTGCTGCCCCCACAGCAGTGCTGCGTGAAAGGAGCTTAAAACTTCCATTTGCTGAGCTGGGTGAGAAAGTAACGGGAGAAACACGACTCTGTGGTGTATCTCAGATCTGCTGCAAAGTTAAATCATTAGCTGAGCCCAAATCCTCATCCTTAAAAGGCTTTTGATGTGCTACCGGGTTTTCCCTGCTCCATCCCCTGGGAAACTGAACTCCTGGCTGAGCTGGGTGGGTCGGCGCACACAGGCACATGTGTGTGCATGCACAAAGACGTACGCACAGGCACATACGCGCACACACGTGCACCATGCAGCACCGTGCAGAGACCCCGGCTGGGGGGCCGTGGCCTTCCACCTCTCCAGATTCTGCCAGGCGCTTGAATTTCCCCACGCCGCAGTGGGAAGCTGAGCTGACCCCAACTTCAGGGCACCTCTGAAGTGAGCTCAGGGGGTTAAGCTGGGGGGGGGG
>NW_010429989.1:79346-81875 GCF_000710305.1 Buceros rhinoceros silvestris
GCCTCGTAAGTGGCGCCGGGGGGTGAAGCTGGGGGGGGGGGCAGGGGGTGGTTACTGCCCAGGGACAAACTCCCTGGGACATTTCAGCAAGCCCTGCAGGTTTTTTTAGCTGGAGAGGGCACAGGAGGCTGCAGGGAGGTGCAGACATTTGCACACCAGCCTCAGGACCACTCTGCTCGTGTTTTCATGGTTCTCTGGTTCTGTAAATCAAGCAGAGAAGAAGCCTAAACCAGAATATAAATCCCTTCATACACAGAGCAGCACAGCGATCCGGAGGCGCTGGGGACTAGCCCCTGCCCTGAAAATTTTGGCAGCAATCACCATTTAAGGTTGGGCACGAGCTCTGCAAAATGTCTGCTGGTCTCGCAGTGGCCTGAGGGGAAGAACAGCCTGCAGAAACAACAATTCAGTCATGCGGGGCGTGCGAGTTTGGCAGCAATCACCATTTAAGGTTGGGCACGAGCTCTGCAAAATGTCTGCTGGTCTCGCAGTGGCCTGAGTGGAAGAACAGCCTGCAGCAACAACACTTCAGTCATGCAGGGCGTGCGAGTTTGTATGAAAGACCCTGCCAGCCCCCCAGCGCCACTGTGTGGGCCACAACCGGTTATGGAGTGACACCCCCGCCCCAAGCTGTCCAGCTCCACACAGCCAGGGATCTCCTTCCTCCCTGCCCACTCCCACAGGAGCCGCAGCAGAACCAGGCACCCCAGCCCGGTCCTGCTGGCCCTCTGCAGTGTGTTTGCTGGGCAGGTGCATGTTGGTACCCCAGCATGAGCCATCCACCGGAGGGAGTTTCTTGCAGGCGCCACATGTGACTCCAAATACTTACCTGCAGCACTGCTCTTCTAGCTTGTTTCTCCCCCCTCTCCCTTTTCGGAGGTGTTAACAGCACACCGCTCCTGACGCCTAACACGATGACCACCCTGCTTCACAAATCTGCCGTCACCCAGCAGTGTCTGTACTCCCCTCCCTGCCTTTTTCCCTATATAGCAGCACCAAGGAAAGCTAACAGGCTTGGGTAATTCTGTCCTATAGAGCGGAGAATTGTGACAAACTACGACGTGCTTGAATCAAAATGACAGACCATGAAGTAACGTTTTTTCACTTTACGCTGCCTGCCCTGCCTGACCCAACCATCAGCTGAGCTGTCAGCCACAGCGATTATTTCACCCACCACAATAAAAATCTTTATTGGATGCAGCAAAGTCTTCAGTGGTAAAATTCAGCCTGCCTGAGATGAGCAGGATTTAGCAGGGGCTCAGGCTGCGCTGTAGCCCAAACCACCCGTTGCTTCGCCCATCACCTCAAACCATACCACCTGCTTTTTCTGTTGGAGGCGAAGAACAACAACAAAGTGGGTTAGTTTCAGCAGAGATTGCCCACAGGGCAAATTTACAGCCCTGCTTACAAAGTGCAGCCTGGAAAATCTGAAGGCAGACGGAGAAAAACAGTACCAAGGTGAAAGGCCAGCCATTTTCAGCCCCGCTCCCTAGGACATGCTGCTTTAGACTACACCGTGCTGGCACCGTGGTTATTTGGCCTCTGAGTCCAGTACACACAGCTTCGCTCACAGCACTGGGCAGCCTCTCGCCGATCTGGTGGCCAGTCCGTCCTAGAGAAGGATGGGCATTATGGGGCTCCCAGAGCCACTTCCCAGTGCCACCTCTTCAACCTGGTACCTTATCATCAGAGATGTGCTTCAGTAAACCTGCTAGCAGTGGGATGAGCCCCACTGCTTCTCAGGGCATCCTTAATTTCTTTCTTTTGAATTGAAAGAATTAATTTGAATCCAATGATTTGAATCCTTGGGTTCAAACAGCCAGCAGCTGCAGGTGCCTTGACACCCACATCCAATGTTTCCTCCTGGAGCCCACCCTAAACCTGGTTGTTTGGTGCAGCTGCACCCAGGCAGCAGCACATGGGGGAGGATGTGGCGGTGCTCCTGATCTGTGCTATCCTCCCTTGGGCTGAAGAGAAAGCAGAGTGAGGTGAAGTTGCCTTCCAGAGGTCGTCTTTACATCTGAGTGAATTCTGGCTGTGTCTGTACTAGACACATATACATATGCATACATGAAAGTTGAAAATGTGTTGCATGCTGTAGGGGGAAAAAATCACAGCTGAGTGCAGGTAGGCTTTGCAGCAACTATTCATCATCAGATATAAAACCATGCGTATTTAATCAAAGAAAATAAGAAATTTTCCATATCAGTCACAAACAACGTGTCCAGCTGTCTGTCAGGTCTTTTTCTTTGGGGTGATAAGATGCTGCAAATTTTTCTTCTATCAACAGTTTTTGTCTGACGGTTTTACAACTCTGGCTCCTTTTCTGATGTTTCCAGAAGTCTGCTGGAAGGGGAGGGGAGGCTCCAGCCCACTGAGGCACTCAAGTAGTGCTGAACTTTATGGTGTTGACTAGTTCTGCCCAAAACCAAAAGGCCCCACTGCCCAATTTTGGTGGATCAGGGCTTCATTAAATCATAGGAAGCTGCACCAATGGTTGATAACGAATGTGGGAGCCCTGCTCCTCTC
>NW_010429989.1:81926-94187 GCF_000710305.1 Buceros rhinoceros silvestris
AGAAAGTGGGGAGCCTGCCCCCCCTCCTCTTCCCCTGCCACTGGTATGCCTGAAATTGTTCCTCAGGAAATGAGTGGCCATGATCACCACATGCAGTGCATGTCCCCGTTTGTGTTAAGAGGGTGAGCTCTGACCTTGGAAGATATCCTGGTTAGTAGTTTCATGCATTGCCTGGCACTGTGATTTTGTCCCTACTTAAGGGTCTCAGCTTTTGCATTGTGAACTCCTGGAGGCTGCAAGGTTTTCTAACTTTGGCTGCAAATATTTGCATGCACACTGAGCCGCAAGAGACTTTCTCCACCGTTTATCTCTTACTTAACACAGTTCTATTCTGCTCATTTTTTCTCACTTCTCCAAAGGGAAAGTGACAAAGTCAGCCACAAGGTGCTTGCAAGTGCTGTGAGACAGAATTCTATCATCATCGCTTCCCCCTCCTCCTTCTATGGTTTTAGATAATTAGTTGAAAAAATACTTCCTTGATAAGGCTACACCAAAGGAGAGAAGTGTACGAAGACTTGTAACTATAACTGGGAAGAATTATTTTTGACAAACGTTTTGTTTTCTTGGGGGAAAAAACGGTTCTTTGGTTGTTGTGAAACTACGCTCCAGTTAAGGTTGAGTTTCTCAGGTGGTTTTGACCAGCTATTGGCATTCAGGGCTTGTTTTGTGCAAAGGATAGCCAAGGAGGAAGCAGCCAGGACCTCACTGAGGCCAGCAGGGAGGCAGAGGATGGGACGTGGGAGGCCCAGTCCCCCCTTTCCACCTCCAAACAGGAGAGCAGCACATTCCTCCTTTCCTTATTTCTTCATTTCTTTGTCGTGGCTGGGTAATTCAAGTGGTTTATGCCAAATGAACAGCTCGCACAGGAAGGGCTGAGAGAGACCTACCTCAGAGTTACCAAATGACTTGGGGAGATGCTGAGTCAAATCTTTGCTCTCAGCATGAAGAATGGCAGGGAACCACATGAGCTCCAGCGCTCTTTCCTCTGAAGCACGTCTTCCAGCCATCAAATTATAAAGAAAACCTGAAAGAGTGAATCTGGCTACTGGGATCGTTTGGAAGAAAAAGGCTAAACACAACACTGATTCTCTTCCCCAGCAGAGGCATGGCAAGGCACCATTCCTCTGCCACCACAGGAAACTATCCTGTTTATAGCTCTTCTTGGTAATTAAGGAGGATTGACTGAAAAAAAAAAAAAGCCTTTTTTTACTATGAAGGTAAAAATTTCTATGCCGTTTATCCCAGCCATAGATTGCTTGTGCAATCCTCCAAATCTGAAAGGTGAAATACGGTGATGGTTGACTCCATTAGCCAAACAGTCCTTTATTTGTTGCTAGAATTCACAGGAAAAACAAAAAGGCACAGACTATCAGAGAGAGAATATATCCTGTACCCACATCCAGTGTTTATTTACACTTCTAAAGCATGTTTACTGGCCTTAGCAAACAACAGTTCCAAGAAAGCTGCTCACAGGTTAGGCAAACAGCAAAGTGACCTGAAGACATTACTTAAGGAGGGAAGTGACTCACCGGCTTACCGACAGGGAGGCCCCCGCCACAGCGCCAGGGTGCCAGGGCTGGGCACCTGGGCAGAGGGAGGAGGCCCACCGGCGCACACGGTGTCGAGCAGGTGGGGGGAGAAAAGGCCTGCAGTGTCCATGGCTGCGCTGCGAAGACTGGGTGCCATTCTGGAAAACCGAGTTGTGAACAGGCATTTTTGGATGGCACGGACGTTTACCCTAGGTAAAGTGTGCCCTCACCCACCAGCAGCTGTGCCTCAGCGGGCAGAGGCGCAGCAGGCAGAGCACAGAGATGCCCATACCACTGGCATAGGCCAAGCACATTGTGACAACTCAGGCTAGAAAATAAACATCTCTCTTGTGTTTTCCCCTCTTGCTAGGGCCTCTCTAGCCCGATGCTGCGCTGCCCATCCCAGCGTCTCCTGGACAGGATAGTGCGACGCTATGCTGAGGTGCCAGACGCTGGCAGCATCTACATGGACCACCTCACTGATCGGGACAAACTGCGCCTGTTGTATACCCTGTCGGTGAATTCACACCCCATCTTGTTACAGGTACGTACCGTCTTGCCCCGGCTTGAAATGCCACAGCCCCTTGCAAGCAAACCCTGGCATGAGATGTGCACCAGCCCCCAGCTGCAAGGAGGCCCAGCCCCAGCCTTAGGCAAGATTCCCAACCTTCACAAAGTGAGTTTCTTCCAGGGGGTTGGATGGTGGAAGCCAGGAGGGCTCCTGCAGCGCTCCCTGCATCAGTGCGTAAAGCTGTTGAGAGATGTGGATGCCCAGCCCCTCAAATAAATCAGAACCCAGATGAGTTATTGCTCTAGGGCACCATGAAAGCCAGGGTTTCACACCTCCCCAGTACTTCACAGTGTTATGTTTGTGTTGCTAATATATTACTTAAAAACACAGCCTGTTTATAAAAAGGAAAGAGCACTCGTTAGTGTGGGAGGAGCAAGACACAGCATTAAGATTGAGCATGGACTTGGGAGAACACTGATTTCCCAGGCTCCGTGTGCCAGTGCTGTTTTTTCTATTCACATGCCGCTGGTAACTAGCTCCGTGGCAAAGTGCGGCTTTGCAGAGGTGTTTGGTGGAATCCCAAATACAGCTGAACTCTGAGTTGGAAGGCGGATTGCTGGGAGGCCTAACGCCAGGTCCCCCGCTGGCATGTGGCTCCTCTTTTTCCTTACGCATCTCTCTGAGGGACTATCCTGACCTTTCCCCGTCATGACCCCACCTTCAGTCCTCATTGCTTGTTTCTAGCCACCCTTTGAGATCCCTCGAAGAAGTGAGGCAGTGGCAGCATCTGTTTCCTGCCCCAAGCCACCACTGCCCCCAGCCGTGCACGGGCTCTGCCTGGTCCCAGGAAGGGAGAAAGGTGCTTGTGCCCTGGGAGTCCCTCAGGGTCATTCAGCCGCCCCAGCCGTGGCTCGCTGGGGCACAAGGCTGCAGCTGTCGGCACTGTAAAGGCATGGGAAAGTAGCTTGCAGAGGTGAGAAAAACGAAGCTGAAGAGAAATGGCTTGATTTAATGTGGGTGCCCGAAATGCCTTCACAGCAAAAGGGGGAAGCAACCTTAAGCAGGAAACTGGATGAATTATTAGCCCACTCCCTTGGCAGAGCCTAGGGGTGTTGGGGAGACAGGCAAGTTATCATGTAAAAGGCAGAACGCCGTGTGCTGGCACGGCTAAGCAGTCCTGTGGTTTGCACCTGGCATAACAGCCCTGCTAGCACAAGCTGCAGCGACGCAGGTTGCCCAGGCCAGGTATCCCCACTGCAGCACACACCCAGCACTTGTGTCTCTGAGACTTCAAAGTCTCTTATGAAACAGCCAGGCAGTTCCTACAAATCAGCACAAACTGCTTTAGTCCCACCTCATCTGCAAGCTGTGGTTTCAGCTAGGTGGTGCTCATAAAAGGCTCCAGAAAGGCACCTAAAATTAGCTCCTCTGTGCCTAAAATTTTCATGAATTTGAAATCTATTATTATCTTTGACTTTCCAGTTAGTCTCCCTCATGGAATAAGTCTTGAAATATCAGATTCTTCTTCCTTAATTAAAAAAAGAGGGGTGGGAAGAAAAAGCAGTACAGGTACTCCAGGATGGAGCAGCACCTTCCCTGGCTGCTGGGGCAGGCTGGGCTGAGGAAGGGGGGCAGGCTGTGTTAGAAAGCAGAACGCAATAGCAGCACTACTGCTTGAAGCCAGCCAGGGACTTGACAGCCCTCTGGCAGGGAGGTGGGTCCACTGGCGGGGCGCAATGGCCAGAGGGCAGGAGCAATCCCCCATTCCCACTCTCCCTGGCAGATCTTTCCTGACGTGGAGGGATGGCCCTTCCCACGGTACCTGGGCTCCTGTGGGCGGCTGGCGGTCAGTGCAAGCACCAGGCCCCTGCGCGACTTCTTCGGCGCGGCCCCCGAGGTGGTCGCTGACCTGGCCCTCCAGCTCCTCGCCATCCTCCACTCCATGGGCAACAACGACCTCAACTATTTTTTCTACTTCACTCACGTGGACGCTGGCACCTTTGGCGTGTTTAGCAACGGGCATCTGTTCATCCGGGATGCCAGCACGCTGGGGATCATCGACAAGGAGGAAGGTACTCGGCAGGCTCCGTGGCTGCGCGTCTGTCGCAGGAGGGCTTAGCAAGGCAGGGGAGACAAATCTTTCACCTGCTACGCTTGGCTCTGCTGATGATTTTTTTTCTTAACAACCAAACATCTCTTGCTTAGTGAAACAATAAAAAGTTCATGGAGAGATTTACCAACAGCAAAGGCATCGGCAACTCCTGCAAGCCTGGCTCTGCGTCAGGAAGGTGACAGATGTTTCGTTTGTGCAGTCACTGGTTTGGTGACCAGCCGTGGGCACTCTACGTCCTGCCTGGCCTCCTCTGTGGCTGGCAGCACAGCATTCAGCATGCAAGGGGCTGCCGTTTGAAGTCTTCCAAGATCACCTCTTTTAGAGCTTTGACACAAATGTCCATAATTGCAAGTAGAAATTTCATAACATCATTTGTTTTAAGTATTGGGTCAAATCAGACTCCTTTTCAGTGCATTTATCACATTAACTGATAAACATTATCACTATAACAACAAAATCCCCCTTTCGTCATTTTTACATAAAATCAAGGGTTACTCTCCACTTTTCATGGGTTACATTGGTCTAGTCCTGGAATTAGAGCCAGCTGAAGACTATTCCTCCAATAATTATACAACTTCCTTTTGAATGCTCAAATTTTCAAAAGGCCTTTTCTCAGCTCGCACTGTTCAGCTGAGCAGATCTCAAATATTCAGAAACAGCTGTCAGAGAATTTTCCACTGGGTTTCTTTTTCTGGTCCCGACAGCTATTACTCTTAACTTCATTCCAGCTAGATGAGCTGTTGTTGCAATTTAATGATTTTGGGTAACGTGGAAAAATTATAGGTTGGGATATTTGTGTCAGTTTTTGTAGGAACTCCACATTTAGTACATTTAGTACTCCAGTTCTTCTCATTTTTTCTGCATCGGTTTGACTTGACAGACTCCTCTCCAATTCCTCCGTCAGGCAGAGCCCTGTCATTCAGAAAAACATACATATTTCAAGAGTGAGGAAATTGGCCCATGTACAGCTACAGCAGAGTACTTTGCAGGGAAAGATAGCTCTATCCTGTCGACAGTAACGCACCCCATGTTAGTGCAGAGGTACAGACATACGTGACTATCCAAGATTTTGCTGCCGTGTTTCTAACAACTGTTTAATCGTCTCTAACAGGGAGCCAGCTGGCTGATGGCCAACAGGAGTATAAAGACATATTTAGCTGTCTGACTGAGGACTGCCAGTCTGAGTTTGTGTCCTGTAACTCCATCGGAGAGAAGCACAGCCTCGTCATGGTGTGTCAAGAGCTTTTGCCTAAGCTGCTGACAGGGAAATTCCAGCAACCTGTGCAGGAGAAAATAGACAGCTTCCTGCAGCTCTGTGCCGATGGCCTCACCGATGGCCAGCGTGTCAATGAGGCGGCTGCAAAGCTGGCAGAGCTCCTGAAACCTCTGCGGTCTTGCGATTCCCGCTTTGCCTACCGCTACCCTGACTGCAAATACAGTGACAAATACTGACGCCTTCAGAGGAAGAGTCCCCGGGAAGGACTGGGGCCGTGTCAGCCCCCTGCCAGTGTGGGAAGCAAGAGGAAACCAGAGTAGCTGGAAAGATCTGCACTGAACCTGGGGCTCTCATGAAGGTAGAGGAGGAGGAAGCAGAGTGCATGCGGGATTTATTGTTCGTCTCCCAGAGATGCATTTGTTACATGAGATGTTAGACATGACGTTAGGTCTTATGGATTATGAAGCATTATCATGAATGACAGGGAGGATTAATAAATCTCATTCACATATTTTGGCCTTGCAAGAGTTTTCCACGCCACGCAATAAAAAGAAACCCTCTGAAGATGGCATGCTCACAACGAGCTAGATGGAGGAATTTCATTAGCAAGAAAGTCTTTCTGATTGAGATGATAGATACACAATGTGGGATGGGTGGAAGCACTGAAGACTTTCCCTGTGGGGATTTTTAATGCACTAAAAATCATAGATAAACTGAACCAGCAGATCAGTTCCGTTCTATCACCCATCAGAGATTACTTTCATAAAATATTTCAATTTTGTTACTTTTACAGCACACAGAACAGAAAGACACAATCAACAGCATTAAAAAGCTGAAAGGTCCCATATCTCTTGAGACTTAATTTCTCTAATCCCAAATATAATGACTTTTAGTCTTTCCCAGGTTGACAGGCAGTAATTGGAGACTCATAAAAGTTTCAGCTTTAAGATGAGAGACAAACCAGCTCTGGGATGTGACTGTCCAGCAGATATTTTCACTTCTTCGCTCTAAAGAAAACTGGAAGAACCATTTTCACAAAACTGTTCAAATGGGAAATGACCTTAAGAGCAGAAACAACATGGATAAGAGATTAGTTTACCCTGAGCCCAGTGCAGGCACATTGCTGAGCACTCAATTCTGCAGCGTAGGTGCTAGGGCACCCCCAGAGCTGGGGAGGTCTAAGTCCTGGTAAGCAAGAGGTACAGCCAGCCTCATCCATTTGCCTTTCAAAGGAGTAATCAGTAAGCTGTTCCCCAAAGGAGTGACTCAGGCACCTAAGATTTGGTGTTGTGGACTCTTTTTTTCACAGCAGTGGCCAACCCAGGGCTAGATGCAGATGCCTTGTTTTGTGGGAGAAGGTTGCAAAAATTGCAGAGTTGCAAACCACAACTTTCTCATCCCTCACCTGTCAGTCCCCATCCCATATGCCCCCTGTAGGGTGTCAGAGGCCCACGCCAAACCTTCCCTGATGTCTAAGGGTCTGTCAGATTCCACTTGGGCTGGGGGCTTTCTCCTAGGATCCAGGTGCTCAGGAGTGACCAAGCAAATTTGACTGAGCTGAGTGAGAAACTAGACTCTCTGGATCTCCTGTAAGTATTGTCATCATGGAAACAGTCTTTCTCTGGCCGTGGTTTGAAAAAGAAATCACTAACGGCATAAAATCAGAGAAGATGGGAGTGTATTTGCATTGCTAATCGTTGCACTGAGTTACCGGGAGCAGGAACGCAAATCAGGATTTTGTGCTGGCTGTTGGGGGGGCTCTGTATGCACAGAGCACCTGGCCTGGCGTTCAAGGCAGATGTTGCAGACAGATCAGGCATCCAAACCCACACGCAGGACGGAAGATAGGAAAATCTGACCCAGGACATTTATTTGGCCTTTCTTCTTGGCATAAAGTATCAAGCACACTTTTCACCTAGTAGAAACATTGAAAATAATTTGTAGGTAAATTTAGCTCCAGGCCCAGATGGTCTGACAGCAAAAATGTTAAATATACAGCCTAAACTACGGCTGCAGCCCTCTTTCTTGATTTCAGTCTATTTCTATATCATGGCTCTCTTCCAGTAAGAAAAACTCGTCCTTTGCTGAGATCCGCAAGGCTGTCTAACAATCTGCTTCCAACATTTCTACTGGAATCTGTCTGCATCTCCAATCTCTCAATCTGTGATTTTACCTGATCGCTGGCGTTAGCCCCAGGCCCTTTCCCCTCCACCGAGTCCCACCGTGGTGCCGGCTGCTGAAGGAGCTCCTTCTTCACCACCACTCTCGCTAGAGTCAGCGGTCAGTTGCTGCCCACCCTGGGCTGGTAGCTGCCAGCACCCTCTCAGTGCTGGAGAGCAGCTTTCTTCACGCACTTGTAACTCAAAATGCACACCACAAAATGCCCAAAAAGTGCCAAGAGGAAGAACTGACCTGTTCTGCCCATGCCCCAGCAGAGATTATTTGCAAGCCCTTGCAACAGGGCTCCACGCTGGGTTCACTGCTCTCCTATGTGTCCTGGGCATTTTTCTTTACACCATGAACATTCTCCTTTCAGAGGAGAGTTGTTCATCTACTGCACAGCTTTGTGCAAAACGTCTGCTGGGCAGTGGAGATCTCTGTCCTATCAAACCAGCCCAGGGAAATGCAGAGAGGGGGTATGGACTCAGCATCTCAGAGAAGAGCTCATGGAGCGAGCCCGTATCTCTCAAGTCTAATCCAGCCTTGGACTCAGAGGGGCCACGTGGGCTTTGGCTGGGCCCCAATAACTCGTGATCCTAAAATGCGGAGTGTAAGGGACAGGAGAGTTACGGTCTCACTTTGCTGCTTGGACTCAGTTGGCAAGACGGCAGCAGAAGTCCCGAGGCACACGGCATCTATTTTTACATGGCTTGATTCAAAGTTGTTAAAGCTGAGAGGATTCTCCTCACTGCTTTCAATAGACTTTGATACGAATTTAAATACCATTCCCCTTCCCATCATGATTATAAATAACGGAATCGTGGATTTAAAAATTATTAAAGTGTGAGGAGCTGTGTTCACTATCAGTTTCTTTTCAGACATCAGTTACAAAGGCCAAGCTCTTGTACGGCTGTGACTAATATGCCAGCCATGAAATCAGTGCATGGCTCCAAGAACAACGATTTTCCTAAACTAAATCTCATTTCCCTGTATTTCCCTGGCCTTTTTTTTTTTTTTCATTGCTAATTTTTTCTCTTAATATTTTCCTTTTTCTTGGCAGTCAGGCCCTGGAACGAGTGCCCACCCTGTCTGCCAGCTCCAGTCAAGCCCTGAAATGCTAGTAGGTCAAGCTCCAAAAGGATGTGAAATTAATTTATAAATGGCAATTATTTTAAATCTAATCCTTCCCCAAAGAACTCGCGAGCAATTTTTTCCTCTCTGTGTTTGAGCTATTTCTGACAGTAGCTTTGTGTGAGCCTTTACAAACTGCTCCTAGTAACTAGTTACTTGTGTTCCTAGTAACAACTTAAACCATTTCCACAGCAGGACAAGGATGGCAGGAGAAGTCTTCCACCAGACTTGCTGTCAGCCTCAGCGTTTTCTTTATTTGTGGGTAGTCCGCATCTGCCGTTATGTTCAGCTGTTTACTTGGTGTCTCTCTTACTGCCCCATGTCCCACATATTTTCAAAGTTTTCACATCAAGAGGTTTCTAAAACTGTATTTTCTGCCATATTTTGTCTAGCGGTCTATTTTAATACTGACATTTCTCAGGGACTGGGGGCTGCGCATGGGCAGCAAGTGACAGTCCCAGTTTTTCCCAGCATAGTTCACCACTCCTCTATGTCTCATCCTCAGTCAGCACCTTTGAACGTGTCCATGGTGCTCATGCTCCTTCCCCCTGCCCCACACAACCCCTTGGGCAGGAACAGCAGCAACAGTAGCGTTAAACTATTTTTCACGTGCTCCTCCCCCGGAAGAGAGAGCGCTTCGGTAGCATTGGCTGAGTCAGATCCTCATCACAGAAAGGGGCAAACTGGTAAAAACTGGTTCCTGTCCATGAGCAAGGCAGCCGGTGCCTGTTCCCTCTCCTCTCTTGTCTTCGTTCAGCCACCCTCTCACTCAGACGTGGCGGATGCACGGGGCAAGTGGCACTGAGACAGAGCCCCTGAAGTGGCCTTGTGGTCCCAGATGTCACAGGTGCGTCTGCGCCCCTTGAGCCTGGACTGCTCTGACACCTCCTGGCACCTTCTGACCTTAGCCAGCACATCACACGTCCAAAGGGAAAGGGTAGTGCTGTGTATGGCTGAGAAAACCCACGCGGGTGTTAGAAGTGAAATTGTCTGGCCACACACAGAGCAACCCAAAACCTCCTGCCAGGGGACACTTTCCCTGCCACGGGTCCTGGGTGGATGGAGGCCCAAATTCCCGCTCCAAGGCTTTTGTGGGTGATAATTTCTTGCCTCACTTTGTACCACTCCCAGCTTCCCACAAGTGACTACCCAGAAAACATCGTGCATGGCGTTTTGGAGCATTTAGGATTAGCACTCTGGAAGTCCTGTCCACTGGAGCAGGCAGATGAGCATATTTCACGCAAGTGTGTTTCCAGCAAGCTCAGCCAGCAACAGCTGTTTGCAGGTGCTTTTTATTTCCGTTCTGATTTCCTGAGACTTTAGGATGCACTTGGGTCCCATTTGCCAACTATTCTCCACAGCCAGGTACTCTAGATACTTGATCGCTAATTCTTCCTAAGTGAAACCTCAGCTTCCCCTCGTCTAAAGAACCCTGGAAATCATGAATCTGGAAAGTAGAGCTTTAACAAAAATATTTGTTGTCACGAGATGTTATGAAATCACAAGAGCCAGCACCATGGTGTTCTGAATTGGTTCACCATGACACATTAATTTGATTAATAGTTGAATCTAGCTGCTACTGTATCATTTCCCTCATTCACTGCTGAAAGGAGCTTGGTAGTCATCCTGAAATTAAAAACAATCAAACACGAATTTCAGAGAAAGAAAAATTAAATGAAAACAGCTAGTCATGGCAAGGCCACTGCGGGGAGGGGGGAGGCGTGAACAGTTTCTTCCTTACGGACTAGGAAAAAATGACCAGACTCATCCGCTCTTCTCTGCATGGGGATGGTGTCAGCCGGAGGGTGTTGGCGTGGTTTTAGCACTGCTTTTCAGGAAGACTTGAACAACTGGCAAGAGACCCCTAAGGAAGGGTAGGGATGACCCAAAGGTTCAGAAAGTGAAGAGAGAAGAAAAGACAGGTGGAAAGCAGGGGAGGGATACCCAATCAAGGCCTTCTCCCAATTTTTTAAAAAGCAAGTAAAGCGTGGGCATGAGAGGGTCTGCGTGTGAGCTTATGTGATAGAGGGCTAGATGGGCTGTTGTGGGAATAACATGGAAGCGGATAGTGGAGCTGCAGGGTCTCCACCACTGGGACACTTAAAGCAAGAGAAACACGACTGCACGTGGCAACGTACTGGGCAGGAGGCCGGTCCCAAGACTGCCAGAGATCCTTCTCCATACAAGGGGCGGACACTGAGGTGGCCAGAGCCCTTTGCCTCACTTATCTCTATTGGATGATGAGCTTTCAGCCCTAAGAAATGTGGTCCACACATCTGGCATGGAGGCAAGACCTCCTAAAAGAGAAGAGGTTAGAAATGGGTGTTCTGTGGCTGAATCCAGAGATTAAAATGGTGGGGTTACCCAAGTGCGCATAGACCACCAGAAAGGAAGGGACAGCAACAATAAGCTTATTTTCTCGTTGTAAAAAGCAATCCTGTGTTTCTGGCATCGTTTTGCCTTCAGCATTTTACACTTCTGCTTTTCTGAAGCAATGAGAGGAAGGGTTCTTTTTTCCATGGGTCTCCAGCTGGAGCTGGAGGATGCTGCCTGCACGATTAAGTAGCCCCCATTGCCGCCAGCACTCCTTGTTCCTGCCCTAAGGGCCATCAAAATCCCACTACTAAGTTTCTCAGCTGTCTCCACCAGCAGGCTGGGATGGGGCTGGCTGCATAACCCCCAGCCCTCTCCTAACCTTCGAGTGGAAAGAGCAGGAACATCTCCTCAATGTGACAAGGACAATGAGCGTGCGTGAGAGCCAGGGTTGCACCTCCTTCACCTCTACCACACCCCCTGCAGCACACCTCTGAGCCTGAGCCCTCACTGCTTTAGGGGTTAACTCCCTGCCATCAGCACGTTTTTTTAAGCCCAAGCTCTATTGCAACACAGAGTATAAATGGCAATTTATAAAAAACTCTGAAGCAAACTTTTCAGGTGTTTGAAGAATGAGAATACACCAGACTCTTCCCCGGGGTCATGGAGCTTTAAAAGAACCAGTTTCTCAGGTTTCGCAGTCCTGTAGTACTACTCAGTACGGATGCGTATAGCCACAGCTCTGGCCTTACAGAGTTCGTCTGCTACATCGCATATAAAGATGGATTTTTCGGCTAACACCCACCGAAGTGTCATATAAGGTTCAACACATTATGTGGACCTGTCAATCAAGGACCCTGTCGATCATGATGGATTTTTTTTTCCTTTCCAAATTTAAACATTCATTTGGATAAAGGCTTGTCAAATTCATTCTTCTAGTGATGTCTTAAAAGAGTGGTTTTTTTCTTGCTTTGAAAAAATAATTAAGATACTACTAATAATAATCAGAGACTTTTTACAGGTATGAAAACCCCCCTCTTGGTACAGAAAGAGCAAGAGAGTTTTGGGTTTTCACTTTGGCTGGAGCAGCCATAAACATTTACTCATTTTTTCCCCCACCTCAAGCTGGAGATGGAGAAAACAAAGTGCGCTTATGTCGCGTTTGCACTATTTCTGCTAGCAAAACAAAGCGGAGATTTGTGTACGGTTCAGGTACTGCTAAAGGACAAGAGGAGAAAGGTTCTGGAAGAATGGTGCAGCTGGGGGGAAGGGCTGGAATTGCACAACT
>NW_010429989.1:94295-96052 GCF_000710305.1 Buceros rhinoceros silvestris
CTCTTTCCCCGCTAAGGGCTCTTGTCACCACTTCAGACATCTCTGAAGGGAGCTGCTGCATCACCACTGGTGTTTCAAAATGGAACTTCCTTCAGCAAGCGGCCACGGGATGGGAACTGTTGTCCGGATCTCAGGAAACAAATTATTTATTCCTTCCCATTTCCACTCATGGTGCTGCTTGCTCTGGCTGTCCCCTTCCACCAGAGAGGGGGTACCCCCGTGCCGTGCCTGTGCCACGGGAAGGCTGTGCGGGACGGAACCTCCCGGGTGCCAGAGGACCACAGCAGCAAGGCCAGGGGCAACGCCCGATGCTTTGGGGCTTTCCAACGGCTGCATTGCCTGGGGACAAACACTGCCAGGTGTTTCTCTTTCTGTCTACAAGGGTGTGAAAGAAATAAAGCCATGTAGGAAGAACTTTCGTTGAATTCTGTGAGTAAAATGACCAGAAAATCTAACAAAGAGCTATCGACTTGCTTTGTCAGTGTACTCTGAGAAAGGCTCTCCAAGGTTAAGCTGTTTTGACTTTTTTTTTCCAACAGCAGTGTTGGGTTTGCTGACTGACTGTGTATTTCACTTAATGAGAGAGATCGTCCAGCTGCAGGGAAGGGCCAGCCAAACAGGGATGAACTTTATGGTTGCACTTTCCTCGGGAGGAGCCAAGGAGAGCTTTCTAAAAATACAGCTTTTGCGTGACTGAAGGGTTGTATATACAGCAAGATCAAGTTACCGGAGAAGGAAGGCAGAAAAGAGTAGCTTCTGAATGGAGGACATGAGTACAGATGTGACCTTGAGGTTCCACCAAAAATACACACCTAAAAAAGGTCTAACCCCGCCCAGCACCAGCAGATTAAGGAGAAGAGTAAAAGACCAAACACAGTGGAAACAACCAGGACTTTTCTAACTGAACCAGAGTCTTCAAAGGACTGTAATCCACAGAGATGTCTGTGCTCCTGGGATTTTGAGAGAAGCATTGCTCATAAATTTGACAGAAACACAGACTGAACTGAAGGAGAGAAGTTTCTAACAGAGGCAAAAATCTAGAGTTAGTGGAAAAGCTGTGACTACTTAGTCCCTCTTTTCCCTGCTGCAGACGCAGATCTGAGAGCACACCCATTACTGCTCCGAGACCTCAGCCAGCTTCTTTTGGAGCAGGCAGGCGCAAAGGCCCTAGCTCAGAGAATTATAGAGTGCTTTGGGTTGAAAGGGATTTTTAAAGGTCATCTAGGTCAACCCCCACCCTGCAGTGAGCAGGGACATTTTTAACTACTTCAGGTTGCTCAGAGCCTCATCCAATCTGACCTTGAATGTTTCCAAGGAAGGGGCATCTACCACTTCTTAGGGCAGCCTGTTTCAGTGTTTCACCACCCTCACTGTAAAAAATATCTTCCTTATATCTAGCCTGAATCTCCCCACTTTTAGTTTAAAACCATCACTCCTTGTCCTGTTGCAACAGGCCCTGCTAAAAAGACTGTCCCCATCTTTCTTAAAAGGTTCCCTTTAAGGGCTGAAAGGCTGCAATAAGGTCACCCTGGAGCCTTCTCTTCCTCAGGCTGAACAACCCCAACTCTCTCTTCATAGCCTTCCTTCAGAGCAGAGGTGCTCCATCCCTTTGATCATTTTCGTGACCCTCCCCTGGACCCGCTCCAACAAGCCCATGTCTGTCTTGCGCTGAGGACTCCAGGACTGGACGCACTATTCCAGGTGAGGTCTCAGCCGAGCAGAGTGGCAGGGACACCCGCCTCCAACCGCTGGGCCCC
>NW_010429989.1:96173-104238 GCF_000710305.1 Buceros rhinoceros silvestris
GCAGGCCCCCCTGCCTCGACCTGCTGGCCACAATTCTCTTGATGCAGCCCGGGATACGGTTGGCAGTCCCCTAAATCACCTTCTGCTGCTGGGCAAGGATGGATGGATGCCACATGGCAGACAACTGCACTCCTGAAGAGGGGGGCTTGCAGACACGGGGTTTGCAGGTTGCAAGGACGGCTGTAAGCTGCTTCATGACTTAATTTTTTAAGCTATATATGGAGCGCTACAGGAAAGGCTGCTCTGCTGTGATGTCTGCCCAAGTTTTTCTTGAAGAGCCCTGCAACAGTGGGATCTGTTTAAAGACACCACATTAGACGTTCAGAGTGAATGTGTACTGACAGTAAATAAGAAAATACATACACACATACCGCAGGTGGCTAAACAGCAGCACAACAGAGCGATTCAAAGCAAACAGACACCCTTCAAAAAGCAGGAATCAAATGCAGAAATTAGGCAAATTAGATGCAAGTCTACAGTAAGGCAGCCTCAGAAGAGAAATCCAAAAAGCTACTTGCTAACAGCATGGAGGCTGACAATAAACCCGTTCTCAAAGATACCAGAAGCAGAGAGGCTGCCAGAGGAGCTGCTGTGGCCAGCACACGACATCAGCACAAGGAGGCCGAAGGAACGAAGAAACGGGTATTTCGCAGTGATCATCACAGGCGATGTCCCAAAGAAGAAACAGCATAAGTGAATCTGTCAGGAACAAAAATCAGCTACAAACCCACCCCAGTCTCCCCATTTGTCAGGGTAAGGAGCTTATACAGGAGGGGTGGTGAGGGGTGGCTCACCTTGCCTCAGCTAAAATGCTTCTCTGTAGGAAAGCTGGCAAACAGTGGGTCTGATGGAAGCGCTACCCAGTGGGTGCGAGTGAGGAGCCTTGCTCGGGGTATGCACAACTCTGGTAAAGGCAGGTGCTCATCGTGGGGAGAAAACCAGGAGCAGAGCAGGGACTCTGGGGAGCTCAGCCTGACAAGGGAACCTGAAAAGAGTTGTGCTCTCACTGCACCACAGAGGAGAAAAGAATAACCAGATGGGCACAGGCGTGGGAGGACTTCGCCGTGAAGGTCAGCCTTGCAAGAAGTCCTGAGCCTGAAGAGAGGTGACTATGGAGGAAACTTCCACATCAGGGATTGTAGGGGAGTGGGAGGACACAACAGGAAGAGGATCCTTTCTTGTCCTGTTTCCCACACACAGGACTGGAAATCTGGCCCAACGTGTCAGCCCACGTGCATTTCATATGTTGCAGGAACAGCGAGAATAAGGGCTGGAGCTCCAGGGCAATGTTCCAGCTCAGAGCTGGCTGCCCACTTCCAATACCCAAGGAAACATCTTCCTCAGTGGAGAAGGAGTCTTTAGCTTTCTGATGTCCATAAAATTAAAGATGTTAATAACTTAGCAATATTTATGAATAAAGCTATTGCCACATAGCCACTAACGACTCACTGCCTTCTCAAGGAAACACCCTAATTTTACACAGATACCTCATTTTGGAGAAGAAAACCCCAAACCCACAACAAACGCGATTTGAAGGAAATAAGTTTATCCTGATCTAGAGAAATGATCTTAACATCAGTGTTGTGAGTGGGAGGAAGAAAGTACTGTGTGAAGTCAAATGGGAGTTTGGAAATCCCAGATCGATCAAAGCATTAGGGTGCCAGCCTCGCTACTTCACATGCCTGGAAATGTTCATTCAGAACAAACCTTCATCCTTGTCAAAAGCAAGTCATCAGGAAAAAATGAATCTGGTTTAATTTTAGAGGGCAGGTACCCTTGAGAGACCTTTTATTTCAACGTCTCAGACAGCTTTCAGTGGCTGTCTGTGGATTAACACAAGTTTCTCTCCTCTCATAGATCCAAAACGGCCCAAGAGAGTTGATCTGATCTTTGTTTCCTTTTTAGGATTTGGAAATCTTGGGCTTGGAGAACTTGCTTTCTGCCCAAGTGAAACCTGGTAGCTCTGGAACCTGTCCCTCCTCTGTCTCCTTGTGTCCTTCTTGGGCTTTTTGAGAGATTAACTACCATGATCATGCTCTCTTGATGTCTTACATCTTCATTTGTGGCTGTAAAGCTGTTTTCTCTTCTGACCATCCTTACTCCCTTATGTTTACTGAGGTTGAGTCATTTCTCCAGCAGTACCGCAAAGGCCCCAGCCTCCTTGCTAAGGGGCAATTACTCATTCCAGAAATCGAGACCGTTGTGTTTTCCGAACTGAAATGAAAGAGGACTTTGATGAGCAACCAGTGGTGCACCCCTGGTGCTGCCCAGGGCAAGCACCCGCTGCTCTCCCCCAGGGGCCCGGCTGCAGAGAAGATCTGTGCGGGTACTGCCTGGCTCCTGGGTGCTTTGGTACATTGGAAGAGGGAAGAGAAACTCTTTCCAAGAAGTTGCCATGGCTGGAGAGGTACTGAGGGAAAAACTTCCTCTGGACACACGCCAAAGGAGATCATAACAGATTGCGAAGAGTTAGGGAAAGGTCATTACTAGCCAAACCACTGGATCCTCCAATTCCAGCTTAATTAAGGGAGCGTGGCAGGGCAGAGGACCCTGTGACGTGAGGTGCTGTGCTTCTGCCGGTGCTGCCCCACGTCAGATGAGATAAACTCTGCTCGGGGGAACTTACCATACAAACAGATACAGCAAATATGTTACAGGAGACAGAAACTGCGAAGGAAGTTTCACTGCAAAAAAATGCAAATGCAATTACTTCCAGTCCGTTTCCTATTAACCGGATCACAATTTCCTTCCGCTGCAGACCTCAGGGGAAAAGGCCATAATGAAATAATGTCCCCTTCATTCAGCAAAGCTCCTGTCCTATGGCCCTTTCCCAAGCCGTCTGTAAGCAGGAGATGGCCCTGTCTGCTGACCTCAGAGTCCATCACCAAACGTCAACCGCACACCATTATACTGGAAAATTTGTCATGTGAAGTCACCTAAAACCAAGCCAAAATGCAGGGGAGCAGGTCAGGAGCACCTAGAGATGAATAGCAAGAACAAGATGCTCTCCTACGTAGGGATGATGACCCGGACAGGGGAGCGTGGTACGGGGGTCACAGAGCCCAGCCTGGCATGGGCAGGCAGCAGTCTGCCACGGGGGGAGGCGTGCAGGCTGTAGTAGAGAGTGGGAAATATGACCGTGCACATGCGTGTGGGAAGACCACAGAGCTCCAGCTGAAGAAGTGAGAATGAAGAACGGAGATTTTCAGGTCAATAATTTGCAGGGAGGGGAGGTAAGCAATGGAGTCAAAGGAGGAAAAGATGTGACCCATGCGGCAGGGAAGCGATAACTAGTCAGAGCATTTCAGCACAGCAAGAGGCAAACGTGAGAAAACCAAATAAAGAATCACAGAGCAATTCAAATTAAACCAACACTTAGAACGGCATTTCAGTAATGGGGACTAAAGTGGAGGAGCACTGGAGGGACATTAAGCCTTCGCAGGTTTTAAAACTTTAAGACACCTACTGCTTTGTCAAACAGCCGAAGCAAGGAAATCACCTTGCGACAGGACAAACGTCCGCCTATTTTAAAAAGAACTGTTTTCCCCGGTGGATTTGCTGTTGTCATAAACAGGCACAGAGCTACGCACAGTACTGAGCTAATTGCTTTATCATATCCTCTGACATGGAATTTTCTCCTCATGCCAACCTCCTCCTCAAACCCAAATTCTTGCTTCCTTTTGAGCATTAAATACACTGAGAGAAGATGATGATGAACATGGCTGAGACACAGGGAGTGTGTCAATGCATGGAAAGGCTACGCTAAGGATGCTTGGCAGTGACAGCGCGGAGATAAATGTTAAGAGAAGGCGACATGTATTTTGAGAAGGAGAGATAAGCACAACCACTAAAAAGCACCAAACTGAGCACATCAAACATACCAGCCACTCAAGAAGTGATTTGCCAGCACAAAGAGGGGTTGTTCTATGGCAGATCAATAGCTTGCCAAAGTAACTGGAGGAGGAAGGAGGTGCAAAAAAAGACACAGCAGCGAGCAGCTCTCCCTCTTTATGTAAGGTTTTTTGGGTTTCTTTCCCCCTGTGTTTTCAAGTTTTGGAAAGCAGACACACCACCCAGTTTCTGGAAAATTAGAAGAAATGCACTTCCCTTCTCCCCAGCCACAGAAAAACCTACTTTCTTAACTCGTGTATCTAGCGCTGCCCTGTGTCCAGCACCCCTCAGCACAGTGAGCTCCCGGGGGTTTGTTCTGAAGGCAGAAGTGCTAAGTACGGCTATTTCCTAGCAGGGAGGAAAGGAAACCGTGGAGTAAGATGCTCCATCCATCTATCCTTCCTCCAGGTGCCAAAGCGTGCCAGCACGAACCTCTTTATCCCTTCCCAAGAGACTCTCTCAGCAGAACTCAGCACATTCCCTCAAGGGTCTCCAAGTTCCCCATTCGCTGGCAGCGGCCATCGACCCCGCCAGTGGTAAGCAGCGAGAGCAGAACCTGCTAAGCCGCCCCAGCACCCTCCTCCAGCAGCCAGCACCGCTGTTGTGGCTGTCCCACTACCCCCAGCAACCCGAGGGCGAACTGCTGAGAGAGAGGAGGAAGGTCACGGAGAGGAGACAGCGTGAGCTGGAAACATTTCCGTTCTGAAGGCCAAATTGGTTTTTCTAGTGCAACCTCTACATTAATGTACAGCATCACACCCAGACCATCCTGTGTTACAGCCTGGAGGGCAGGAAGCCGTGGGGTGTGCTGGCAGGCCCTCGGGCCAGTGGGACTGGCGAACTGCAGAAACACCAGACAGCGCTGAAATAGCCAGCTGCAGGACGGAGTAGGGGAATCAAACACCGTTCAAACACAGCATCACTTCGTTCATACGCAGTCTTGCATCCTCCCACCTTGTAATTGTGTAAATAAGCCACAGACAGCATCGTCCAAGACAGCAATAATTGCTAAAGGCTCCATCAAGCTCTGTAAATAGTAATACGCACCGATTTTTGTTTGTACTTTACAGCCAGCTCTTCTGTTCTGCATTTCAGTGTTCCCACGGACTCTGGCAGCAGCTGGGTTGTACGCCTTGGGGTTGGGTGGATGCCTTCAATTTATTTCCCAGCAGCACGAATCACAGGTGTTAGTGCTTTAGCCCATTCATTTAACAATTAGCCCACCACAAGGACATTGCCTGGGCTTTGCTACTTTTTAATTGCTTTCTCCTGTGCCCATGCTGGCCTGGTCTCCCATTTCACCTGTGTCAGCCCTGTCACTCCCTACATTTTGGGCAACAGCACGCTTTTAAACCAGGCCTGAAAATACCTCCTATCAGAAAAAAACCCCATGGGATGTGTCTGTTGAGAGCCGTGCTCCACTCTGCTAGAAACCAGAGCAGACTGCCTTCCACGAGAGGGAAGCCATCGCCCTTCAGGAGATCGGGGCAGGACAGGAGAGAGGCAGGGGGCTCTAACGATTAACCCATTTCCACTCCACCTCCACCCTCCGTGCCTGTGTCCCAACTGCTGCGTGTGCCCCAAGCCCCGCCATCCTCCAGGCAGGGGCATCAGCCACTCCAGTGCTTTCACGAGGCCCATGGCAACAGGGCGCTGGCAGCAACATCGAAATGGCTGTAAAATACCGATGCTACTGCCCAAGCGATGAAGCTGGAACCCGAGACCTCCCTGCTGTTGTCACCATGAGGTGCCCTTTCCCTTCTTCCGTCCCTCCGTCTGTTTTTATGACTTCCCAAAGAAATCAGGACACATGCACCTCACCTTGTATCTAATCTTCTGATTCTTTTAATGGGGAGGCGCCTTAAACCAATCCTCCTGCCCTATCACCCCCGGAGCAGCAGATGGTGGAAGAGCCCAGCCTGCTGGGACTGACCCAAGCGCCACTCCTCCACCACAGCCAGGCAGCTGACACTCACTCCAGGTCTTCCAACCTGCGGTGACAGGGTGGTAAGACAGCTTTGGTAAGGCTCAGGGGCTGTCCCCACACTCCCAGCCTAGACACGTGGCTGCACCCCACCGAACCCCACAGCATGGGACCAGCCCCAGGTGCAGAGTGGAGGCGGTTCTGCCCCCTCCACCGGCGATTCTCCTTAACTTTGCATGTAGCTCCTGGCACCAACAAGGAAATCTGTCATGTTCTGCCTCCAACATCGCCCCCTCACCACCCCGCACCCACCACCCCCACCTCGTTACCAAATATATCCAACTCTCTTCCCTTTTTGGAGGAATGCCATTATTTTTCTGGAACAAGGGGCTGCCCTGGGGCCTGGTGGGCCCATCCCTGAATCGCTGCCGTGCTCGCCCTGCTCCCTGGTGTTCTGTGCCTTCATGGGGCCCGGAAGGTAGCAGCCCTGCACTGAGCTCGCCTTGAGCTTCATCTTCATCTTGTCTGGGCATCAGACAAGCCTCCCTCCCTCCTGCGCTGGCAGCAGCAAGGCAATGGCAGCAGCAGTTCTGGCTGGCTTTGACCAGCCCCACAGGTAACCGGTCACCCTCACCAGCCTTTTCCCCGTGCTGCATCGCTTGCTCACCTCCCAGGCGGAGCGCTTCCTCTCTGGTTCCCACACTGGCTACAGCAGCCATGGGAGTTGACGCTCGCGTACCAGCCTTACCTGTTGGCCCCATCCCAGCCACTGAATTGCTGGGGCCACGGCTCAGACAAAACAGCTCTGACCTGGGGAAGCTCAGGCTTAAAAGCCCTCTGTGCCAAGTAACATTTTAACTTAAGCCCCTTCCCAGGACCAGGGCAGCAAGCAAGGATGAGCACCTTCTTTCCCCTCATCTCAGTTGAATCCCTGCATCTTCCAACTCCTAATCAATTAATGTATTTGTGGCCAGGATATCACCGCCTGTGGAGTCCCTGAGCGTTGCCCACCGTGTTCCAAGAACCTGCTGCACGATGCCGCACTGAGCCAAGCTGTATTCATTTAAGCAACACAACATCATTTTAATACTACTCTGAAAGTCCTTCTTCCACCAGAAAGGCAGATTCAAGATCTTTAGGATCAACATGTTAACTTCCATATTAACTCAGGAAGTTTTGGGAATTTTCTGTCACCAGATTCTTCTCACTTTCTAGTGACCAACCTGTAAGTAGTTCCTGTTTATACAGCTACCAACATCAGTGCTTCCAAAATGTAACCCCCGATAGGATTTCACATCTCCAAAAAAAGCATTGAGATAATGCTCCCAAATTGTGTACCGGAACTAAAGCTTAAAAATCTCTGTTGAATATATTGAGAGAAGAACTTAAAGTAAGATCAGAAACCCTCGACTATTCCTTCTCCCCTTTTATGGGATCCCTCTGCTGTCAAGTTCCTCCAGGACAGTTCTCCGATGCACAGTTCAGTAGCAAACGTTGCTATCTATTCCTAATTGCCTCTTACCCTTATATCTTTATTCAGCTTTCTTTATTCATCACCCACTTTTATCTCTGGTTTTATCCATCCCCTAAAAACGCCTTTTTTGTATGAGTCTGTACCTGTCAAAAATTCTTGCAATAAATGCCACATTTTGGGCCATTTAAATCCTTTTACACTTTGAGATGTAATTTGCCTGCTACAATAACTGGTGGCCACAAGCAGACCGGAATCACTTGGCAGGACGGCTCAGCTGTGGAGCTCGAGGGTCCCAGGACTGAGGTTCCTTCGAAAGCGAGTGAGTCTCCTCTGCTCAGCCTAGGGCTCCCACGCCCCCACCCGCCCTGTCCAACTGCTACGTTTGGAAATATCCAGAGATTACAAACAGTTGCACCGTTAACCTCTGTAATTTAAGCAGCAGAAGTGCTTCATAATAACTACAATTGGTAATACATTAACTTACGCTTTTTTAATAAAATGGAACCAAATCATAGCAGCCTACAGACCAAAACTGTCCACCGGCGAGGAGCACGGCGTAACTGAGAAGGACGAAACCTGCAACGTAGTACAGCCCTGCGGCGACTCGAGCTCACGGCAAACACCTCACGCAGGATGAGCAACGCTGCCTGCACTCCGCGGGCTCGGTCTGCTCCTTCACTGGCGACATGGGCATTTTCTTCCTTGGTAATGGAACCTCCTCTGTTCCACGGGGGAGAAAAGGCACAAAGCCCCTTTGACTAGCACACAGCAGCTCT
>NW_010429989.1:104333-106187 GCF_000710305.1 Buceros rhinoceros silvestris
TAGCGATAGTCTTTTACAGCGCTGAGAAACGAGGACTTTTCGTTTACCATTAGTTGAGGTAAGTTATCTTGCTTTTATTTGGGTTTAAGACTACTGTAAAGGAGTAGCTTTTCAGTTGCAGCATGGTTCGTCAAGATTACAATATTTATGACTGCGTAAAATACATAGGTAAAAAATTATGATTTGTAGAGTTTGTTATCAAGAGCTGAGACTTACATCTTTACAGAACTGCAAATACTGGCTTCCTAACTGCTAGTCGATAGTAATTTTGCTGGCAAGAGCATTTGTTACCCTTTTCTTTAATCTCTGCACCCTTTTGTCCAACGGTTGCAAGAACTAGCAAGAGTCATTTGTAACTACGGCTGAACTGTTGTAACAGCATTAGACAAGCTGTACCGATTCTTCATTAAAACACCCTTCATTCGAAGCTACAATGTAAGAGGTGAATCTTTCTGTTCAAAAGAAACTATTAGCATGCTCTGTGCCTTTTACACTTCACAATGATTACAGAAAAATTTAACAACGCAATCACTAACATACCCCACTAATGAGAAATTATGAGAAATTGTTTGATGCAGAACCTTCCGCACCAGTCAACTCTGATCGATAAGAAAGCTATCAATTTTGAAATTTAGATTTAATGCATTTTCAAGAAGCTAATGAGAGAGGAGCAACTTAAAATAAATACCATCATTAAAACCGCAAACTGTTACAATGATATATTATAAACTTGTCCTAAATAAACCTAGTGCTTCAAAAATTTACCAGTGAATCCGTATTACAAAATATGTGAAAATACAATAGAATACCACAAAACAAGGTCCGTTTTGGGGCCAACAATGACGCCAAGACGATTCAGTCTTAACTTTTAAAATTGTTAATTGAACATATTTTGATATATACGTTGCAATTTGGTTGAATTCTAGAGAATATCCCCACCGAAACTCAAATTCACCTTTTTCATTCCTCTTCTAAAACTAGTGCCAAACCTCCTGTCAAAGCTGGTATTTTCTTGAAGAGCTTTAAAGTTTAGCTGTTACTTATTTTCTACCACTATATTTTGGCAGCAACTATTTATTGGTCTGTATTGCAAAAAGTGCAATTTAACAATAAACCAGTCTGAAGGTCATTCTATGTCTTGAGGATACATACCATATATTTCTTTAAAAATAATCATACTTTTGTAAGCAATACTTTACAGTAGACACCTCAAATCTACCATAGATGTAAAACTTAAAACGAGAAAAATTTAGTCTCTAAATCTTTATACACATATTTATATTCGAGTTTCTATATATATAATATATATACACAAGCACAAGAGTATATATAAAATATATATAATCAGATTCAAAAAAGAACAAAAACTGGGCACTGTACATAAATTCTTTTTAAAACTCAAACAATAGAAAAACTTTAAACATTAAACAATTTTAATAAAAGTTTCTGTACAATGCTAAGCAGTTTTATTTACATATAGAAAATGTAATAGGAGTAGTGTTTGAAATTACAGAACTCCTTAAAATTTCAATGGCAGGTAATCTGGAAAAAATAACAGCATTCCATTCACAAATATTTTCAAGCAATAAATATGTATTTATAAATAGTGTAAATTTACATCAAGATTAGAAACAAAAATCACAAATCTGAAGTTTATTCCTTAGTCTATGTGCAACCCATTTATCTTTGTGACTTGGCTGTTAATTGTTTTAAATTTTATTTAGGAACCAAAAGTGTAACCGTCATGGTTTCAAAACAAGACAGAAAAACATAAAAGCAGTAAAAAATCTGTATCACCTAACTCTTCACATTTAAAAAAAAAAAAAAAAAAAAAAAGGGTCCCCAACAACAAAC
>NW_010429989.1:106262-108151 GCF_000710305.1 Buceros rhinoceros silvestris
AAAAAAAAAAAAAAGGTTGCCCAAAGAAAGACCTAAAATTTCTAACTACCTTACAAAGAAATGACCAGCTAAGCTAGTACTTTTTCCAAGGGAAATTCTGAAGGGGAAAAATGGATGAAACCAACTCATCAGCCCAGAAACAGAGAAATACAAAAGAGGTGGTCTTCAAGTCAGTAGTCTGTATAACGTTGCCAGTTTTGTCAGATATATACAAAACATGGAATTATTTTTTTTGAAGTACAGCTGGATGAGCTTTATTTGTTTTGAGTTCTGGAGTAGGAGGCAGTGCTCTCTCCTGTCCAGTTGGTTGACACTCCGCACTTGGAAGGTTGCATAGACACAGCTTTCAGCCAGCAGCCTTACGGGATAGCTACAAAAATCAGTGGTGCAGAACTGGGTCACTTCCTGAATATCAGAAAAGTTTTCATTTAATGTCCATGAAAAAATGTCAAGATGAGGAGGATGGCAATGGAGGAGCCTGAAAAAGAAAACATTAAATTACCTTTTCTACAAGGGTGTAAAACTCGGTAGTTTAACCAAGACCTGCACAAATTGTAACCGTGAGGTTAAAGCCACACGCACTGCTGCTTTTACACTTCAGGACCCTTTCAAGTGGATACTGGCATTTTTTCCCAGCTTACTCAGATACAACATGTGTTTTATGACTCTCTGCACTCAGACTTCGCCTGCACCGCAGACTGCAGTATGCTATGGGGACGTCTGTGTTAATACGCGAGTTGCCAAACAGGCCCCATTGTGGCAGCAAAGAGCTCCGTGAGGGCTCAGTGTGGATATTATCTTTATATACCCTAAAACAGGGATTCTCAACCTGTTTACCAAGGGCAGGGGGAGGGGGATACTGTCCATTTGTGGCTTTCCAAATGCCTTGTGCGTGTAATTTTTTCTTCCCTTTATCTACACAACAACATACAATCCTGGAAGTTAGGACGTCTGTGGAAAGGGTCTCAGATCCCCTGATGTGTGGACAAAGTTCAGTTTTTCTTTTAATCCTGGAAGACAACACCAGAGTGCCTCAGGAGAGAAGCCAGGTGTCTTGTTCCTGCCTGCTTTCAGGAGACAAGGTCTGGAAGATACCAAACGATTTCCCCAATATTGCACTCTGTGGCATTACTACGAAAATACGGAATCTTTGATGGCATATTCTACTCCTCTTCTGCTCATCAGTCCTGTCATGATGTGGAATTCCTTCAACAAGCTCTCACAGTCTTTAAAGACCCTTTAAATTATACCACAGTACCCGCCTATGGGACACTAACACTACCTGATCCCCATGTTTGCTCCCAATACACAGAGCCTCTCTGTTAGGCCAGTCTCATCTTTGCCATGCCAAGATTATCTTTGTCCTGTGACTTGCAACAAACCTGAACTACTCTTCCAGATCTGAGACATGCCAGTTTCAGGCTATGACTCTTCTCAATCGAGACTATCTCCTTTAAAAGAGATGAATGTGCACACCAATTTCACAGGAGAATAATTATTCACGCCCTTTAGGGCTGCAGGTATAGACTTTGGCGGGGGGAAGGAGCTACTCACAGGTTGAGAACCCTTGTTCTAGGAACAGGATCATTGCTGGTACCCATTTAATGTTACAAACACAGACAACGAAATGTCCCTTCGTCCCCCTCTTCTCTGTGTAGAAATGTTCGTGCCCATTTCCACTCTACTGGATGACAAATCTGAGAACAGGTGTTTATTTACATGCTTTTCTATAACAGATCATCACTTCGTGGCATTGTGGTATTTCAAACTACAACGACAATGGGCTCCTAGAAGTATGAACTGCAGTTCAACCACCTCAGGCTCTGTAGAACCAATGAAGAGAATTAAATTCAGAGGACGTGATCCTGCACTCTTGCCAGTCTCTACTG
>NW_010429989.1:108238-115229 GCF_000710305.1 Buceros rhinoceros silvestris
GAACCTTGAGGTCTTAGTTCAAAACATCACAACTTATCACACTAGCGTTATGTGAAATAACTGTCTAAACATACATTTTCTGCAGCACCTGGAAATGAATCAAAAGGCACAGCCGCTTCTGGGCTGTCGTATTTAATCCAACATGAAATTCCTGTAATGCTTAGTCCAACGTTTGTTTCTCTTAACAGAAATGCAAGGCTTACAAATAAATCCAGCATTGCTTTCATTATGATCACAAATAAGCCATCTTTGTCTGAAACGATGAAACCTGGGTGAAATGTTAGGACAGTTGTGCTGACACAGTTCAAAGCAGGAGGCTGCCATATATAGCACAAAGCTATAATGGCAAAGAGGCTTTTTGCTTTAAATTGAAATGCAAAGGAGGCCCCAAGCCAAAAGACAGAACTGTTTGAGAGCATCCACTTGCTAAGCAGAAGGACAGTGCTGATTTGGGAGGGGATGGGTGGGGAAGGGGAAGGAAGGGGTCTGATGCATAGGATGCTCTGCTGCTATACTGACTTCATACCACAACCAATGTATTAGAGATGCTCTTGAACCTGGTGCTAGTTTCTCCAAGCTTCACTGTCCTGATTCTTCCCATCTCCATCTGATCCAGTTATGGTCTTCAGGTGATCTCTATTGGATTTTTAAAGCCACAACTTTATGAATTGTAACATCATACTTTTCCTGAAAACTCAGCGGTTATGTTCTGCAGTAAGTTACTGTACTATTTCACATATTTCTGACTCTTCAGCGTTTTGTTCTGTAAATATCACACACAACCCATACCTCCATTTGAATCAGGAAGTCCACGGTACTCATACAATGGAGCACCAAGACAGTCTACAACTGCTTTGCAAATAATGTATTTACGCACCCACTTATTAATTTGACTTACTAATGTAAATTGATCATAGACTTGCATCAAGTCCTCCATTTTGTACTGTTCTAGCACCACAAAATTTTCCAGGTTCGTGTTTATCTTCCGCGCACAGTCTTGGCAATGTACAACATAGGTCTTTCGAGAATTGCTCTCACTAGTGACAAAAAGCAGATCAAAGACTTCCACCTATTAGATAGAAAATACAGAGTCAACTGTTAAAACTTAACTTTCTAAAAGTTAAACCATGAAAACTGTATTTTCTTCGAGATCTATAACTTTACCCTACCCATGCAAAGAGAAAAATTAGATCGTTCAGGGAAAAATCTACCTTCCTAAGGCTCAGGCAGGGAAGTGAAATACTGTAAAACCACTAACAGTACGCTCAGGATGTCTGTGTGAACAGCGCTACCTGAAAGCTTTTGGTCAATACGCACAAAGCGGAATTCATGCTCTGAATAGGGGTTACTTAGTAAGGCGGGGATTTATAACAATTACACCTAATTTTCCTTTTTTAGAACTTGTCTGCAAAAGGAGTTTGTGATTTATTGCCTTACTACTCAGTCACATGCTCATCCTGCCCATTAGGCTCAGTCAGAAGATAACTAGAAGCTGATTTCCAGGGGATAGGAAAATTTGATTTTCTTTTAAGCTTCATGAAAACTATTATCCAATACTTTAAAGGAAGTATTAAGAGAAAGAAGAATCAAAAATTTCAGCAAAAAAGGTAGGTCCTGTGAAGACAGTGTACTTAAATTCTCTCTCTTTTGGGGCTGTTGTTAACTTCTGAAATGAAGACACATAGACCTTTAAAATGACACTCAGCAGATCAAATTATATGCAGGAAGGGACAACAACTTTTTGTAATAGCTGAGAATTGAAAATTGACCTAGAGAACAACACCACTGTGGAAGAGACTGCAGCAAAATGACAGCCTATGTTTAGAAAAACAGCTTGGTAAGCTCTTTGAAGACAGTACTACATCACATGTACATGCTTACAAAATGCAGCAGATGCTGCAACTTAAAAGCAAAATTAAAATAGCAGCAACAACAAAAGACAGGACAAAATTTAAGTATTACAGTAGTACACAAGCCCAACACTTATTTTCACTGACCTCACATATGCTACAGTAATGAGCTGGCTCGTCCTTTGCTCGCCCATGCCAGACAATCTCTTTTCCTGCAGCAATTAGAGCTTCTCTCAGTGTCTGACACTGTTTGAGAGTTCTTAACAGGCAGTACCTGCAACCAAAACGTGAGTTGTATGTTCATTTCAATAGTCAACTTTAGAGCAAGGTTCAGGTAGGCTTAAATCACTTCGAAGACCTTGTACCCAGAGTTTCCTCTTCCTCCGGGATTTCAGAAACAGCAGGCTAATAAGAACGCCTGGACTCAGAGCGCAGGTAGAAGCTCCATGCTTACGGAGCTCTGCGTAGATTTGTTCTGTTCCCGTACTGTGCCTTGCCCTGCACACAGGCTGTGTCTTTCATTTCTGACTGGAATGTGTGAATGCTCTTTTAGGCACAATAAACCAGTGTGTTTTCAAAAGCAATTAATGTAGTTTACTATGAACTATGGATTTATTGACAAAACATTAGCTTGAACTGCCATGTTTAAAACTTAAGCACAATAAACCAGTGTGTTTTCAAAAGTAATTAATGTAGTTTACTTTGAACTACGAATTTATTGGCAAAACATTAGCTTGAACTGCCATGTTTAAAATCACCGTTTACATTTTGGGTAAATGACTATAGCCCAATCCAAAGAACTGTTACTAACTAACATCGTAAACCCCCTGTTACTTCCTCAGTACTACTAAACTCCTTGTCATCCAGAGTCTGAAAACCCAAGTTCTGAAAAGAATCACTCTACACAGAGTAGAAATAAAAATCAACAACTATCTTCTTCCATGTAAAAGGAAAAAGAATAGACAGGTCGGTATTAGAAAAGGAAGTCCCTTCATACGAAAAAAACATTAAAAAAAATTTTTTTAAACACTTGTTTTACGAATTAAGAACTGGTCAAATGTCAAATTAAAATAAAAAATTCTCGACATATTTCTGTAAAAGATAAAATAATTATAATTTTATCTTCACAATTTTATACAGTTCTCTTCTGTAATAGAAAGTCTAACTTGTTTTCTAGCATTATATGTGTACATAAGTTCTCTAAAAATGCTGGCAGAATAGGTCACCATATTTCTAAATTATGTTATTTACAATAATTTTTAGCTCTCAGCTATCCTATTTATTTGAGCTGCAGCCTTTAATTTTCTCCTCTCCAGGGTAGTTACATTACACGCTCATTAAATGCAGAAGGAAGATTGAAAAAATGTAAGGGGAAGAAGAAACATTGGACAGAAAACAAAGTGCTCAAGAGTTCAATCAAAATGTTTTCAACTTGATCCTTTTCCCATTTTAAAGCCTTAAACATGTAATATATATGTTCTGTATTTTTCTTTTTTAAAAGTTTCTTTCATATGTTTCCAAGTAGTTAGGAGAACCTTAGGCTTACTTTGAGATACTCTCCTCGGGATGTTTTACACTCAGACTGTTCACGGAAAACAAGTCTATGGCTTCACTAAAGCCCTCGCTGTAAGAATAACGTCAAACTGAAAGCACGTCTCTATGTCGAACATTGTATTTTCACATCCCGAATCTCAAGAAAATGAAGCAGTTTGTTGAGCTGTAACTTCTTCAACACTTTCAAAGTTTTACATTAATGGGACTCCTGATGCTAAGGCCAATCACATGCGATCGATCATGTATTAATTCACCTGAGTGCTGGGCTGGTGTGTTTATGACAGGCTCAGCAACTCTGGCACAGCGTTCTTTGATGCAATCAGCCTGATTTCAAATAAACTTAATAGCTACCATTCTCCTCTTCTCTTCTGCTGTTATCTAGAAAAGTCTTTGGGTATGCCAAAGAGTAGCTGGAAGTACATCTGCACACTTGCTACCATTGCTTTCCACTCTTGACTTCCAAAGAATTTTCTGTTATTTTCAAGGAGTTTTCAAGCATTACAGTCGTGAAAAAAGAATCGCCCCAAATGTAACGCACATGGAACACCACTACAGTGTTTGCCAAAGTTGCAACCAAAGCCGAGAACACCAGCTAGAAGGTGAATTCCTCCTCTTTGGATAACATTCAGATCTTAGTAAGGGCACCTGAAACTGTAAATGTTAACTCTTTCATGCTGTCAAAGAATGGGAGAAAGCATATGAGTTATCACTCTGAAATACACCACAGCTTCCTGAAGTTTGGGAAGCCTCAAGAAAGCCAGAAAGGTGTCTACCAGAGCCACAACGTGTGGTTTAAAAGCTGCCAGGTTTTAGTACCGTGGGCCTGCTTGTATGCTTTGCATAGTGAGAACTCCGTTAAAAGGAAATCTAGACCTCTCAAACTCTTTACAGAGAGAAGCCTGTTTGAATATTTAGATCTCCAGCAAAACTTTTCCAAGTGTGGAGACCACCCCATGGCAATGCAAAACTGACCTCTTTGTGTCTCTCAGCAGCGTATCTTCCCTACTGATACTGAAATGTATTTTATCTGGTTTCATAATTTTTGTGCAAAATCACTTCTCCCATGTCATGTTCTTTTACAATTCTAAGCTATAATAATTTAATATTTCAGTTACTTTGGAATTCATTTTTAAGCCTTTATTATTATGCTCCCACTACTTCTAAAATTCTTCTCTTCCTCAGATGCATTTGTACACATTCTATCTTCCACCTAACAGGTTTGCAGTTAATTTTTCTTTTCCTGAGGGTTGTGTTCCTGCTCAGGATTCTACTATTAATATCAAGTCTTTAAAAAAAAAATCTCATGACAAAGTTTCCGGTTTTGTGCTTTGTTTTTTATCTAGCAAGACAACATCAGGTTGCACATTAACTAAAAATATAAGGAGGCTTCAAATTTATTTTCAAAAGCAATGTTTCCTTCTATTATTTTTTCACTGCTGCTGTGCTGTTTCTTTTCATTATGAATCTTGTGTCCAATATTGATATGTATACCTAAATTTTAGTTTATTGCCTCAGTAGTGGTTACTCTCATGTAACCCAGTAAGACCTACTGGTATCTACCTTCAGATTGGTATTACTAAGTACTGTTCATCGTTCTCCAAGAGCTGCTCTTTTGTACTATTCTCATACCTAAGAAGCTCCAGAGGCAGAAGTCAAACTACCTGAACACTTCTCTATCTTTGACGTGCAATTTTAGATACAGACCTGCATTTGACAAAAAGATGATAGCTGTGTCATTGATAAACTTTTTCCTGACGACAAATGAAAAAGCCAGCTATTCAAGATGAAATTAAAACAGCTGAATCAAAAAAATCACTGCTTCTCAAGTGTTTTTATACACATGCACACACACACATATATACAAAAAATGCAAAAGTCTGTATGTTGTACATAATAAAATCAACGAACAGTGGATAATAGCTACTTGCCAGCTGGTGCTATTTTCCTGCAGACAAGCAGTCCATAGGAAAATTATTTAACTGCCTTCCTATCTTAAGGAAATGCAGAGCCCTTCGTGAACCTCCAGTATGCTTATAAAGCCCAGGTCAGACACAAGACCGTTTATTCTAGTGACACCCATTTCTAGTAACAGCTATACCGTAACTACAGAAGCGACCACAACAAAGAGTTACCTCAGGTTTCTGCTACTAAATGTTACAAACCAGACCTCATCATTAGATCTGCTTTCTCTCCACGTGCACAGCATGGAACTCGGGATTTGGCTGACAAATAACTTATCAAAGTAAACCGGAAATGGTTTCAGTAGACAGAAAAAAACAAATGTATGCAAGACCGAGGTTTGTACCTGCTCCTCAGCATCTTTGTTATCTGTAACGTCCACCTAAAATTCAGGTCTCTCACTAGAATAAGCTCAGCTTCTGTCAGCCAGCAAGATAACAGGAAACTACCATTTTGTCTTTGTTTCTTCACAACTTTTTAAGCGATTCTCTTGGAGAAAGATGCTATGTTCAGTCACGTTTTTCTCCTTTTAAGCCTAAACTATGGCAAAACCACCCAAAATCGTTCAAATGTACAATACAGTTGCCAAAATATCAAAACCTTATTTTGCCCAAACCATTCCATTTGTATTGTAATTTGTATTGTAAAGCTTCGAGCTTTACAATAGATGCCTGCTGAGCTTGGGAAGATTATATAAAGACAACTGTGAAGTAAGTTGGTGGGTTTTTTGTTTTGGTTTTTTTAAATGGACTTTTTGGCTTCCTTGCTCGCACATCCTGCTGCTTTTCTTCCTAATTCTCATTTCTAACTATTCAGTTTCTTCTCTCCCTTTTATGACAGCTGGCATCTTGATTATGAGCACTTAATAGCTTAATTGAAGGGGCAGGACTGTCAAGCCTTCAGCAAAGATTTTTTTTTTTTACCCTAGATATTAGTTACTAGATCTTAAGAAAGTATTCACACATAAATGCTATTCTAAAACCTAGCTTTAGAGTTATTACAAACCTCCCTGCCTTTGATTTCAGCATTCTTGGTCCTTACAAAGTTAACATTTCACCAATTCCACCATCCTGCAACAGTATTTCAGCCTAAATTAAATTCATACTGTAAAAAGGGTCTCACTCCGATGTCAACAAAAAATTCCTACCAGAGGGAAAAAAAATATCATTTTTCTCTGCCTGTTTTTTGCAAGTTAACCCACCCATTTCTTTCAACATCAAGGCAATTTATAAAAGGATTCAAGCTTGCTGATCTAGTACGCTGACAAGACTAAGAAGTGCTCAAGCTGGAAGCTCCTTTCATAGGCTTAAGGGAAAAAACATAGAGTGCTGGTACCAGAGTATTCGCATGACGAGACATTTGTTTTGGAATTCATTCGCCCACTTACTTTAGGACAAACCTATGACATACGCTGGAATGTCCATTCCTCAACCCAGGTATAATGGTGCTGCAATATGATTTGTATTTGCTCGCAGTTGCACTTTTAAAAAGAAAATTACTAAAGATGCTCCAAGCCTGGAATGTTGCTGCATTTCAGAATATGCATATGAGAAATATCACTCACTAAGCTCAATTATCATTTCACACATCAATTTATTGACTGTTCAGGAGAAAGAGCAAAGGGAAAG
>NW_010429989.1:115313-131277 GCF_000710305.1 Buceros rhinoceros silvestris
AGGCTTTCAAATTCCTTTTTGCCTTATTTAAAACAGTTACACTGGATCTTCAAATGACAGTGTGTGAGGACTAACTAGAGGTTCTAGAAACGCAAAATTAAGTTTAACTTTAATGTAAAAATGACTAAGCCTGCTAATTCTAATATTTGGGTTGATGACCTAATTTTGTTATTTCTTATGGTACATATTCTGAACAGATTTTGTCATCTAAGTCAGCTGTTTCTGTAAACTGTTGTATTAAACCTATAAGCACATTTAACAAAAATGCACTCTAAAGCTATACCACAATAATATCAAATAAAATGTAATAAAATTAATGATATCAAGAAATGGATTCCTTGAAAAACAGAATATAAAATAGTTTGGCTTGATTTTCAAGAATGGTAAAGTCTTACAAAGGATCACTTACAAATCAACTATTGTTTTATGCCTGAAGAGGAAAATGGTACAGTAAATGTTCAAATAAATACAACTTACTTTATCATTTCAAAAAGCTTTGGATCTGAGACCTTGATATTTCGAGCCATATTCCATGAAAGATGAACCATGGGTACTATGGACTTTACGCTCTGCAGTTTATTCCACTCGTACCGTTCCACGGCCAATTTATATTGACAGGCTAGACCAAAACAAAGTTTCAGAAGCAATTAGTCAAGTTAAGAAATAAGTATCAATGGAAGCCAAAAGAATTCCATTGTAACACCAATTTATACCATTTAGAGCTAGATTAAACTCCATTTGCAATGACCCATTCACTGCAACTAGTCCTCAAGTCTATAAAGCTTCTAAAAAGTGTATTTATGAGGCTAAAAAACCTCACAGTACTGCAGCAGCAACAACTGTCTCTGAAAACAAGGAACTGGCAAGTGTTCAATTTTTATGGTGAACAGAGAGCAATATTTCAAAAAGGGTTACTTAATGCATTTTCAAGTATTTCAGATTAAAATCTATATTTGAAATGTCTGCATCTCACTCGAGTCACTCTTTATCATAATTTTACAATGCTATGTTACATAATTTGTCTTGAAAAGGAAGACTGCACCTTGACAGATCTGTGGCAATGAGTCAGACTTTTTCATTAAGCAGCCTACTCACTCCACCCTTTTTTAAAAAATGTTTTACAAAATCTACTGCGACCAAACATGTGAGCTCTGTGTCAGTCAATCAAACAAGCCTGAAGAGATACTATTTATTGCACCATAATGAAATAAAGACAAACTATTTAAGAAAACATGAGGTTTTTGGAAGCACATACTTTTCCAATGCTTGACAGAATCTCATTTTTGCTGTAAAATTTTCTTCCATTCTCACATCTAAAATCCTTCCAAAAGCATGGTGCAAAACTAAAGACTTCTAGAGTAGTAGGTCTGAAAAACCTAATACTCCTTTCTGAACAGAATTTTGAAATTGTTTGCATTTCCTGATGCTTTCACTGAATAGCAATTGGTAACCATTGGCTCAAAAAAGTTAGATTGAACAAGTCCTTAAACCTGTATGCCAGCTATAGTGCACTGTGCTGGGTAGAACAAATGCTGGGAGAAAAAGTTAAGGAATGGCCTACAAGGCAGTATATGAATTAATATAAACATTTTATTCTGCTTATGTTTGCTATACAGCTAATTTCTAGAAGCCCATTAAATGAACAAGTGGGAAGACTGCATTCTTGGTGCTTTCTCTTCCTGTTACCGATGGAATTATTTAAAACATGGCGTGTTGAAGCTTTAAAACACCATATGTTCTTTTTTTTTTAATCTAGTAAAGCATGGTCAGTTAGTAAGAAACGGGAGGTTTTGTGGCATATGTAGCATAGTATTACCTAATTACATACTTCAGCACAGGCACTATTCAGCCATACCTGTCAGAGGGCCAACATTCCACGCAATGTTGTTGCACCAGCCGATAGCTTGAACCCAATGAACGGTGCCAGCATTTATCCACACCAAATCCCCTGGTCTTTGAATAAACCTATAAACTGGGACATTGGCTTCATACAAATCTTCCAAGTTTGGCCACCAAGATCCCATCAGGAAATTCATATTATTCCTAAAACAATAGGAAAAATAAAGCCTTCAGCATTTATCAGCAGACGTATTAGTGGATGATACCTTAATAAACTTAATCACCATAAAATAAAATAAATGTTTTCTGCATCTAATCAGAGACCTGGGAGGACTGGTCAAAAGGGAAGTTTCATCTATAAAATTCCTGATCCTAATTCCACATTTCACATCCTGCAATACTTTAACACACTTAACCATCTAGCTGCCCATGTGAAGTCAGTTTATGGCTTCCAGTCATGTTCTGTTTTCCTTTAAGTTTTCCATTATTTGACTAACGCTGCAGCACAGAAATCCTTAGTCAGACCTAGCATGACACTGGTACCAATTGCTGCTTTTTTAACCAGTGACTGATGATAAATACAGCTAAACCAGCTCTCAGGAAAGCATTCTGTTTTGAACAATGCCAGCCATGTACTCGTACTGTCAGCGTATGCACAGGAAGCTTGAACACACAAGCAGTGACCTGTTGGTGCCATCTCAACTGTGATCCACAGGTCTGTGCTACGCTCAGCCAAGAAATGCTGAGCCTCCAAGAAGCATCAAAAAGCACTTCCATATGAATTTCTCTTCCACTGTGGTTATGGAAAATGCATACTTCTCTCCCATCCTTATCCCAACTTTATACTGTTTTTATACCGCGCCATGAGAGATCATTCACAATTCACAGTTTTCAAAGTGCCTGTTATCAGGCACTCTAGACATTTTATGAGGTCACCGGTATCTTATAGTTTCTCTGTCACCCTCAGGAGGACAGTGTCATGGTGGTAAAAGGCATGTCATCATCAGAGACACTGCAACTGCATCAGTGCAATTACATTTTTGAGATGTCTAATCTTGGTAAAGGTGGATGAAATAAGAAGAGCTGTCAGCAGATAGGCAAGAAAATAGTCACTGAGATGAATTTGCAGAGCTCTGGAAAAGTTCTAGAAGGAAAGTCAGTAATTTTCCCCCTTAAGTCTGAAAAAGGCAAAGAGAACTTGATAAAAACAGAAAACCAGCACGCCCAGCTTACTTTTCACAGAAGTCATTCATGACACCCCAATAGCTTTCAGGAACAACAAACCATTCACAGTCACCCGGGCCAATATTTATATTTACTGAACAAAAGTTGTTATTTTCTTGATGACCTGAAATTTATAGAGAAAAATAAATGCACTTTATGTAAGGCTGATCTATCAAAATAACATCATGAAAATGTGAAGTTACGATTACTAAAAACCCCCACATCATAGTTAAAGTATTTGTACATATTTTTTATATGACACTTACACACACTATTTAGGTGCTTCACAGCGTTAAGAAACGCAATTAAGCTACCAGTGACAAGAAAATTCTGCTTTTGTTCGTTTGTGAAAAATGAAAAGCTGGAACTATGAATCTTGCAAATCTGACAAATGCTTCAGCAGTTCCTTTTTTGTAGAAATAAATGCTTCAAGATGCTAAAGCTTAGATTTTGTGTATTATGATAGCTCTTGACAGTCCCAGTCAGGAGCAAAACTTCATGACTTCAGGCACTGAATAGACAAGTAGTAAGAAAATCTGTCCCAAAGAGCCTTCAGAATCAATGTAGAAATGCCAGTATTTTATCTTCTTTTGACAGCTGGAAAACTGAGCCATAATCCCTAATGGAATTTTCTGAAGTTGAACTTCAGTAAAAAAAAAAAAAAAAGACCCTGAAATTTAGTCCAGATCCATCAAGTCTCAATTCAGTGCCCTACCACAGCATTATTCATTATGGAGGTTGAGTCCTATCCTCAGACAATGAATAATCTAAAAAGTAGAGTATACTGCCTTCTACGATTGCAAAAGACCTACTTAGGAAGCCTAAAGAAACTTTCAAGGCATTTAAAATACAAATACTGTCCGAGTATATAAACCCATTCTCCTTTTCCCCTTACTATGAATCTACTATTGCATGCAAGAGGTTAGTATGGCAATTTCCTAGCACTGCAGAAATCCAAATATTTCCACTATAATGTAGTACTTTGTACACGCAGACTTCAGTTAATCAAGAAATTAAAAAAAACCTAAACCCTGAATATGTACCATTTTATCATGTTTAGGCATGCCTTAAGATACAGAAAAATCTGCAGTGCAGTTAAATCAATGCCACAGTAGTAAAACCTTATTTTTTTCATGCAAAGAGATTATACTCACCTGGTGTTCTGCTTCCCGGAACCTTCATGTACAACTGCACTGTGTTCATGCCGAGGATGGTATGACCAACATAGCTTAGAAGATTTCCTGCTAATACCACACGTACAAAAGCAGGAAGTTTTGTCAGTTCATGGAGTTGCAACTTCCACCTGCAGCAAAATAGCAAATTGACAAACCGTGAATCCATAAAACTCTTAGAAGAGTTTGGGAAATATAAATATTTTAAAAAGAAATGCCAGCATAGGACATGGAGGAGCAGATAACCTACTGCTGTATTACTTAGCATCACTTAGAAGAGAGGTTGAGACAAAGCAATACTCTCACTTGGCAGTTACAGAAATTTAAGTGATAATTTAATTCAAGGGTGAGCTAAAAAGCCAGGGTGACTGGACACACTCTCGCAGTTAGCCAGTCTGCTGACATTCTGCCAGAAAACTCTACTTGCAATTTACAGCTCATGTACATCTTTTCCAAGTGAAAACAGAACTGTGCTCTCCCCACACTCGAAGCCAGCCAGTCAGAAACTGTTAACCATGCCTTTAAGCCAAATGATATGATGCTACAACGTACATCAGGATGACTGTCCAAATACCCCCCAGCCTGTGCACACAATTGCCGTGACCAAGAATGGAGTTAACGACAGGCATGTGCTATGGAACTGAATGTTTGCATTAAGAAAAACACAGATCTTCAAAAACAAAAATTCCAAGACTTGAGTGTGGAGATCTGTAATGTCACCCAGGTATCTCTGCTACTCTTTCAATTTTAAAATATTTCCAAATACTATGACAAATCTGACAGGCTAGTTGAGGGGAAAGAGAGTTTTGTAGCAAAAGCCAACACCACTGATCCAAAGATCTGGCATCTACCTGGGATCCTACAAGGACTATTTGATGTATCAAAATCCAATTCCCTGTGACCCTCAGGTTAGTTATGCTTAGGTTAATTTAAAGTCTCTCTTCCAGTGGTTTGCTCGGAGTGCAAGTTCATTAGCCACAATTTTGTATCTACAGATGGAATTTTCTTTAGAAAAAAATAGCATCAACATTTAATATTTTATAACAATCTCTAATCACATGCATATATACGTACACTGATCTTTCAGTGACTATATCACAAAAGACCTCAGCATCTTAAGTGGGCCTTATTCAAACATCATAACCTTTTCTTCTGCTCTAATGACTGAAGTATATCAGAATCTTTGTACTGCAGCTGGCAGGATTGACAGCCTAGACATGCTGGCTCTTTTATGGAGATATATACTAAGTAGAGATTGAACCAAATAAAAATCATTACTGGAAAATAAAGCCATCTTTTCAGAGTATTTCTAATACTTTCTGATGTTCTTCTGAGCTCCCTTCATCAACTCACAGAAGTAGTAGTCTAAATAATGCTCGATTTATGCCTTATTTCACTGAGGTTCTGGAAGAGGTATCATGGCTTATCCACAGGTAAGCACTTGTCTGGTCTTTACTACGTATTTAAACCCTGTTCCTGGATAGAGAAGCAAGAGCTAAGGAAAAGTGGAAACGGAAACTATGACAGTAGGAAAAAAAGGAAACAAAAAGTAGCTAATGAAATATCTCGACAAACAAAAAAGAAAAAACCCTTTAATATTCCAATTTCTGGGCAAAGACTGAAAACACAGTACTGTCAGAGGTAACTGAAGCTGGAGGCAAGCAATTTAAAGCCTCAGAATAAAACAAAGGGAATGCGTTAGAAGAAGGACTACAAAGAACAGTTTCTGATGGATGTTTAAGTTAATTTCTGGAAAACTAAAGATTCTGGAAAGAAAAGCTTGAAGAGAGATTTTAGCATGTGAAAGACTCATAACAACAGTTTAAACACCAAAGGTAACACCTTTGGTGTAGAAATGGGGTGTGAACCGGACTGGGTTTGTCAACAGGCTGGCTGATGTCTCAGAAGTATGCATTGTTTTCCACGAGTGTCAGTATCTGTCAGTACACAGTGAGCAGGAGAAACTGTCATCAGCTTACTTTTTGTCATCTGACAGGTCGATGTTGGTCCCAAACTTGATTGTTTTAAAAGGTCCTCTTCTCCTCCTCCCAGAGCTGCAAATACAAAAAAATACAATAGGTGAATGTGAAAATGGGAACGATGTAAAAACCACGTAAAACCAACTACAGAAATAGCACAGTTATACCACACTTACTTATCAGAAGATGTGGATTCGTTATCTGAGTGGTCCTTGTGGTGACTCTTCTTCTCATTTTCCTCCTATAAAAGGCAATTGTGGAAATCTTTATTTTTTAATATATATATGAATACACATAAAAGTAAGAATATATATTGAAAAAATATAGGTATAAATTGATAACACGTTCACAGAGGTAAGTATATTTGTTTCAAGGTGCTGGTACAATTTTAAAACATCTGTATCTAAAATTTTACGTAAACGTCTAACCTGCAAACTTTTCCGCTAGCCTGCCTTACAGCTCTAAAAGAGTATGTTGGTTTGCTTCATTACGCAGGTGAACCGGAATCCAATCCTAAGGATTACTGTTAATTTTTTGAGACTAGAACATTTACCTTCCTTCAAAGTTAAGCAGTTATCCTGATATGAGGCTATGATGGGTAGTATTTATAACGTTAATTTTATAAAATCCATTATATAAAATACTTTTAATTTTTCATAGCCAAATGCTATTTTAGCACTGCAGTAGTTAGGACCATGACTAGTGGAAAAAATCTAACCAATATTAAATGATGTCATTTGATCTTTTTAGCAGTGTGTGCTCAAAACCCTATTCTAAAGACTTCTTTTTTTGGCAAGTATATGGACATAGAAGGAAAAAGAATAAGACAAAAAAGGAGGAAAGAACTGCCTGGAGGCTATTCAAAGATCTCTGCCTTTGAATGAGACTGTTGTTAAATCTCAAAGTGCCCTATGTACCTGAGAAAGTCTTATTCATCCTTTGAATGAAGGACAAAGAGAAACAAAAAAGAGGCTAGCGATGATGGATTTATCAAATACTGCAAGACATTTGAGAAAAGCAACGTAATAGTTGTCAGAGGAATTAAAAAAAAAAATATCACTTAGGGCAAGCCAAAAGGACTGTGTCTGTAGAAAGAAGAAATAAAGCTTTCATTTCAACAGTGTGAAAAGTCACCTAGGGACAGGTCAAAGCACTGCTAGGCAAAGGACACATGTACGCTGTCTTTCTGATTTCCAAGGGGAAAACAAAAATCATCATTATGAAAATTATTTTTATGTAGCATTTTTACCACAGATTTGTAACAGAGAAGAAAAAATAATTGGAGTATCTTGCACTTCATTTCTTGGTGCAAATCCATCATAGGCTTTCCTGATGACAAGCTGGTACGTGATCCATTAACCATTACATACGTTATTAAACACGAATATATATAATGTTCCAGTGAAATAATGTTCTGCTGCCCCTCTGCAATGATGTACAAGAATACAATGCCGGTACAACACCAGTAAACTTCAGTCGATATTCTACTCAAATTTATTACCACTGCAGAGGAAGAAAAATCCCATTTATGTCCCAAGCTCTTGATAACTTCAGTGCTCCCCACTTCCCAGTGGTATTCCTGTTTATTATTCCTGTATCAGTCTTGCTCAAAACCTTGTGACTACCTTCTCTCCTTTTTTCTTCAACTACCGATTAATTTCTTAATTTCTAACCCTTTCCTCTAATGCACAAAGTTTACATTTAGAATTTCCCTTTCCTTTCTTTCTGAAACCGTTGCTGGTTTCGTGCAATGGCAGTGAAAACTGCAATTGTCAATTCCCCATGTTGGGATCTTCCCTATATTCTAATTAACAGCTGGTCAAGAATATCTTTTTGTCTTAGCTCCACCTTAGCCTGATCTTTTTATAACACCAGATAACACAAGCCTCCGAGGAGTGCCCACAGCTAATTCCAAGTATGCGCTCACTACATCAGCAAAAATAGTAAATTAATCCAATAAAATAACATCTCAAAGATTTCACTCAGTCACACAGGTCAAAGAATCTCTAAACTGAACATAAACTGTCATGTTTGGAACCCAAAAAAAGACAAGTATGAGTACAAACTTCTAGTAAGCCACATCCAGATTAATTCAGGATACTATGCTGAACACAGAAATCTGATTTCAAAGTGCATGTGAAATTAGAAGCAATACAAGTTAAAAAAAAAAGGCACCATAGGGTCTAAATATTTTCACATGAATTTTGACATTATTACATGAAAGCTTAAGCTAACAAGCTTTTAAAGTATGTCATAGGCAGGAATTTTACATTAATAATTTCTGAGGAATGCCCTATATATACTATTCAACCCTCTATTCAAAAGATTTTGTGAATTTACCTGTGCTCTTCATGCTAACGGAAACACCTCCTTTGCCTTAAGAGCTTCTGTTTGTTTTCAACGGCCATTATTAACTGGTTCCTGAGTTAGTATAGAGTTTGTATATTATCACTTAAATAATAACAATGGACCTACCCTTAAAGACTCCTGAAATGAGGAGGCCTGGTACTGTGCATATTTAGCAATTGTTGTATGAGATCTACTGCTTTCACAACGCCAGATCTTCTTTGTTCCAGTGGGGTCCCAGTTTTCATCTGCTGGCTGCAGTAGTTGTGTCCGTACTTCTACTATGTGTTCATTATTTGCTTCTACCAATGTCTTAGTAGAGAAGAGTCCTAGATCTAAGAAATAGGAGTAAAATCCATAAATGACAGTTCAAATATAATAAAAAGTTTCAAGGAAATTAATAAAGTTATCTGAAGGATCAAACTAAAGCCTTTTTCCCCTCCTCAGCCTTCATAACACAGTCCACCCATAGGTTAATAATTAACATTCACGATTAACACTCACAAAGCTTTTCTGCACGTAACATTAGAAGCTCAGTAAAAAATTAGCAGCTACTGTATGGACTATATTCCCAGAGACATTTTACATGCCTTGTGTAAACAAATCTGCAAACAACGTTTAAACCTATTACCAATAGAGTATTTTTCAGACCAGAGTTTTATGAACGCCCTTCCATCACATAACACATTTCCTACCAATAGCGATAGTTTTTCTGTCTACAGAGTTCAAAACATTTTACACAGTCAGATTACAGATCATTAAATCTAAGCACAAAGATCTGTAGCCCTAGTTTTCACAGAAGAAAAGTCTATCTGTAAGCTTCCAACATCTTCAGCTCAGCTCCCCTCTGCTCAGTAAAATATGTTGGGTTTTGGTTTGGTGGTTTTTTTTGGAATGATCAAGATTAGAAACAGCAGCAAACTGAGAAATAATGCATTAAGCTAATTATTTGGAATACACAAAAAATATAGCATTAAAAAAATAAAATATTAACTTCTAAGAACTGGAGACATCTTTTTAAAAAACACATATATTTTTTCCTCAGTAAAAAGGCATATAAATTAAACTTACCTAATTTAAGCGCTCCAGCAAGGCCACGTATTACAGTAACAGGGTTGTTTGGATTTGTACAAAATTGATGTAAAGGTGGAAAGAAAGCATCTCGTTTGTTTTCCAACTGTAAAATTATAATGGAATATTAGATGGCAGATGGATTTAGACTCCTTATTTGTAAAATAAGAAAGAATTATAAAAACCGAGAAAAAACAGAAAGGCAGCACAAATTTCCTCCGTTCCCCTGCACTGTGGGGAATGAATAGCTACATCATATAACCTTTTCCATGCTAAAAGACGGGTTCGCTTCTGAAATCGTTACTGCCATTTATTCCTTGGCACAAATTATTCCCAGGTTGCTTCGGCTCCTGCAACTCATGTTTCCTGAAGTTGCTTTCTTTATCTGACAGTAGCCTTCTACACCCCCTAAATCTACAGAAACCTCTGAAGAGCAATACAATAATCTAACTTTCTTTTCAAAAGTCAAAAAAGCTAATTCCACTGATAACACACACAAGAAATAGGATAGTTAAGACGACTACTCTCGCAGTATATTTCATGTTAACCAGAAAGGCTGACGTGATTTTCTCATGCTTTTGTGAACCTATTACCTCAACCTTATGCTATGGCATCTTTTTTTTTTTAAATTGTTATGCATTTTTTAAAATGCTGAAGACATCTCTTACCATCAACAGAACACAATAGAGAGGTCCCAAATACTGGGAGGCACAGTGGCACATCTACACAGCATGCTGCAGCACGGTGACTTACCAGCTTTGCATGGACACAGAGCTGCGACACGCTTTTAGTAAGGTAGATCAGTTCACATGCAACACCTGGAGGACAGCTGGAAGCACTACTGCTTCAACTTAACCTAGCTCTCAGGCAGACTGTTTCCGTACTATCAGACCAAAGCTCCGACTGCGGCTGGTCCCCAGGTTGAGCTGACTGAAAGCTAACTTGAAGTTTTCATGCTGGCTGTAAGGACATCCTGTCATTTATTCTCCTCTTGCTATGAAAGCTTTCTAAAACTCTTCATAAAGCTACCATGAAACTTTGTTTCAGAAGAGGAGTTTTACGGATTGCACAAGAAAATACTACGCAACTAAAACCAGGCTTTACCTAATGACATTTTAACAGCACCTCAACTTCCATTACTTTTTTCTTTACTGTATTTTGAAGCAGACTGTTAAGAGAGTTTAATTACTTGCTTATTTATACTGAAACTGTCACTTGCAAAAAATGTATATACCTGATTGAAATATTGTGCATTGTACCCAATGAACCGTTTTGCTTATTCTGCCAAAATTTTGAGTATTAAAAATAAACAAAAAAATCCAAAGCTGTTTTCCCTCGTTTACTGAAGTTTTTAATTTATAAGTACTTTAAGAGTCTAGCTATGTCTCAGAATTTTCTTTAAGATTAGCATTTTTCTTGCTTATACAATAGTTGGGAGACCACTGTAATTAGAATTCAGCTAAAAGAGTGCATCTTTAAAATAATTAAATCATGTCATTCAGATATCCAGATATTCTAAAAGACAGCCAATGCAATTCTATCATTAGAATTACTTACATAAATACTAGGTGTAGGTGGATTCAGCTTGTCCTTTGGCAAGGGAGGGTATGGTGGAGGCGGTGGTCGTGGAGGTGGGCATTTGTCCAATAGAATACTACTGTTAGATAAGCCATTTTTACCCAGATTCCTAAAAGGAAAGAAGAGCTGCCTCTGTCAATACTTGACAAATAAAATAAGTACAAACTTGTGCATCATCTTTCTGCAAAATAATGCTGTATAAGGAGAAAACATAATTCAAGATGCAAATAAAGCTCATATACTTTAATCAAGAATTCTCAGTGTATAATTTGGTATAATTCAAAATAATTTCCACTCTGCCTGCCAAATCTGCAACATCACCACTATTAGTTACAAATCTAGCCATTTGAAATAAAATATGACTCATTTGACAAAATTTAAGAGGGAAAGCAGGTTTCAACTAGAAATAGAGAAGACCCTTATTAGGCTGGCACTGGCTGGCCGACGATCATTCGTGGCAGTTGAGATAACGCAGTCTGGTAACGCTGTGGCAGAGCATGAAGCCAGAAAATGACAATACTTCAGCCAAAACACTGCTGACCCACGGAAACCAACTACACCTACACTAACAGCCCTAAACTGAAGAACCACCTGTCCCCTTCCGATCTGCACATTTTGAAGCCAGAAGGAGCCACTGCTGCATAATCCATTTGTTTGAGCAACAAAGGAAAGGACCTACTTTGAGCAAGTTGCTGTGTTAACCAACACCCATTTATGTACTTGATTAACAACCTACGTGTATTTTGCAGACTTTCCCTGGAGATTTCCAGGCGTGTATAACCCACCATATTTGTGTTAACTTCCTCTATAATGAAAAATCTGCATTCAGAGCTTAGTCTATATTCACTTTCCAGTCACTAACATCAGAAAAGTATTAACAAAACCATCCCTTAAATGTTTTTTTTTTGTTTAAAAAGATGACTCAACTATTTCAAAATTCTACCACTAAACACTATTCAAATATTCCAGCCTCATTAGATTCACCAGTAGTTTCCATCTATCAACACCTCATTAAATGCAATGTTTCTAATGTATAATTTAATCACGTGTATTCATAAAACTCACCAGTTACGGAACAGTTGTTCTGGTAACAACAGTCTTCAACAGAAAACACAGCTGACTGATACTAGATCAGACTCCCAGCAATAAAGCTTGTCTCTAAAATGCAGAAACTGTGATACTGGCACTGAGAAACATCACAGGACTGAACACTGACGTGTGAGAGCACGGCTTCAAATCAAGCTACCGCAAACCACGAATATGATTGACTTGGTGATTAAGATTAGATCAGACTGACGGTTATGACAAACACTTTAAAGAAAATGAGCAAACTTTTCATGTACCCCGGGCTACAGCAAAGATGGGCATCCTGACAAACTGGTGCTCTTCAAGACAAACAAGTCAGACAACAAAGTTGGGAACTTAGGCCAGCTTTCTAACTCATACATTTTTCTCACAACAGAGCAACACAATTACAAAGAAGACCACTGAAGTACTAAAAAGATTTGCTACTGGCACCTGAAATGAAGTGGTGTGAGCATCTAGCTCAGCCTTTCCACCTCTGGAAATACAAAGCTAATATGGCGCAAGAAAAGTCAAAGACACTTTCTGACCACAGCAACCGTGAGGAAAATCTCCCATCTCTGTTTCAAGAGTGCATTTTTTGTGATAGGATTTCACACTCGCTGAAAGGCAACAGATGCAATGCTTGAGAAAAACCAAGCCTGCTTCAGGCCCCGAAAAGAAACTGGATGCCCAAACAGTCACCTACACCACAGTGATGGAGAAATGAAGAGAAGGACAGGCGTCATTCATTTAAATTGACTTCCCAGAGGGAATTGGCAGGCAGGAGAACACCCTTCCTTCCTGCAGAGGGGGAAGAGAAGGCAGGAGCAGCTGTCAGCCTCAGAAAGGTAAGGACAGGGATGCACGCTGATGTGCAGCATCGCCTTGAGCCAAAGCTACATGCAGCTCTCAGTCCACTGCAATTTGCTCGATGGCTAAAAGCAACAACAACTCGTGCAACTGCTTTATGCTGCTATGAGTGACAACCACCACTACGGCTGAAATTGGTGCCTGGATTTCAAGTAATTCAGGGATGTCTTGAATAATCAATCACCAGACTCATTAAAACACCCCCCCTCCCCCGTTTTACTGCTTTCTAGGGTACATTCCCACACCTTCTAAAAAGAGCTTCAAGCCTTCAGTCTTAGGGAACAACCTTCTCTCTGTACCTCTCTGTTTTGGCTGTAACAAAACTCACAGTTAACCAGAAAGAGAGGCGTGACCCAATTTGCTTCACAACAGTCACTCGGTCTGTGCTTTTAGCAAATATTAACACAAATAATTTAATGTTATCTAGGCATTTCTTGAACAAATGGAGACTGATGGCTAAGCCTGAGGTGATGGCTTCGTCCATCTACCACACTTCTTCCCTCAAGTTTACTGTCTCCACTTCATGGACAAACAAGTAGCTTCTTACACAGCTGGGACATCTGGGAAGATGGATTCCAGCTGCTCTAGCCTTAGAAACTCCCCTGTCATATCCTTCTATCACTATCAAAAACTAAATAAAACAAGACCAAAAGCTGACCCCAAGGCAGTATCACTGAAGCATTTACCATTACATGAAACTTTATCAGGCAACAGTTGCTATACACTTCACCGGTGCTGTACTGACTCTGTGTCATCCTCGCTGACTTAAAAAAGGTATCATTCAAGTTTAAAGCCAACTGTGTGTTACACAGCTGTATTACTTTTAACTCTATTTTTTTTATAAGAACTCTTAACGCATCAAGAATATTAAAGCTAACATGAGAAAACTTATTTTCTAAAAACCAGGTATCTTTATCATTATTAATCTCCTCAGTAATTTTATTATTTCATTCAAGCCTATGTCAGACTGAGAGGATTAAGTCTGTTTCCCAGAAAGTAGTTCCACAGAGCTCTTCAAGTCCTCTGGAACTTCTTCTGTTTTCCAAGAACTGTAGAAAAAATCTGTACGAACAATAAACAACAATTCTCTGGCCTGCTCTTTCAGAGCTCATGGATATACGTTACCTGGGCCTCTGACTTAAAAATGCAAAATTTAAGTATAACTACTGTGTAACCGTCTCCTTGACTGCTGTGAAAACAGGGAGTTGTGTTCGTGTACATCCTGTGATGTGAACATCATATCTGTCTTTTTCCCAAGCACAGAACAAAAATATTTACTGAACTCTCTTGCCTCTATCAACTATTCTAATAGCTCTGTGCAGTCTAAGCATTACTGCCTTTTGCGTTTCTTTTTTCATTCTTGGTTATAGTGTTCCTCTTCCAAACTCCATTTCAGTTTTCTAGAACTCTCAGCTTTTGAAAAATATTTTCCCTTTTTGTTTTTAGCTGGGAGATTTTGACTTCTTGTTGATCATGAAAAGTTCCTAAACAATTTCCAATTATCCACACATTTGGATTTTAGGTACACTTTGCAGGCCAAAACAGAGTAAGTTACAATCATTTGCACTAAGCGGTTATTTTTGTTGTGAAGTCAAAGTGAATTTTTATTTAGGGATTAGCTGTAAGAGAATTAACAGGGTTTCACTACTCAAGAGATTATAGTTACTCTGAAGAACAAAATTATTACGCTCCCTTCCTCAATTAAAAACCGTATTTAGCATAAATATACCAAACTGTGAATTTATGGCATACTTTCTCAAATCTATCAGAATTAATTAATCTACAAAGAAAGAACAAAACATTTAAAAAATGTACCTGCAGAAGGAACCAGTTGAAGCACTGGGATGCACAGTACTTTCCTGATCCAGTCCTGATCCAAACCAGAAACCCCAGCCTTTCTTAACAATTAGTGGATACAATTAATTGCTTTCATACTGCAAGTTATTACAAAACCACAGAAAAATGTCTGTCAACACCCATCACCCTGGGAAGGAGGTGGTTTCTCACAATACCTAACTTCAGCTCTCTGAGGCTCACCTCCCCAACCTGCTTCCACAGCCAGTAGAGAGAGAGATGAGCTCTCGAAGGGGAATATAAAAAGTCGAGTCATCCCCAAACGCAAGTAATGCCAGGTAATTATACAACCTCTTTACCATGCAATTCTCTACCCCAGTCTTTCACAACCAGGTACTAGCTGGCAGTACTCCCGGAGACCTTTGCTTTTTTAAACCTACAGAAAATCCTACATTAGAATCGTGGATTTTCTCATTATGCAAATGTATTTCTAATAAGTTTTTAATTCTGTTCTGGTTTTGACCTCAATAGTATAGGCTGGCAATGAATGTCATAGGTTAATTATACGTTATGTAAGAAGTAATGTTCCTTTTTTCTTTTCTTAACGACTTTTACATCTTCCCATTTCATTTGCTAATCACCTTGTTCTTAGGCTATAAGACAAACAGAATCTCATTAATAATTTATGTAAGAAAAGCATTATAACAAGTGGTACCAAAATTTTGCCTTTGACCCAAAATCTCCCAATAAAACATGAATCACTTGTGTTGGTTTTCCTTGTAAGAACAAAACACAAACTTATTCCAGCTCCTCTCTCCATAAAGTACTTACCCTCAAACAGATTTAGGTTCTTTGTCTGCAGAGTCCCCAAACCAGTGATTCCTTAACTGACTTCACAAAGCAGGCTGAACTGACAGGGAGCAGCACCTTTAGAAAGCTCAGCCCAAGGCTGGTTCTGACCCAGGCTTCAACGTAAGAGCCCACTGAGCAACGAGCTGTTTGTTCACCTCAGTCTCGGCATTGCTT
>NW_010429989.1:131364-138864 GCF_000710305.1 Buceros rhinoceros silvestris
TTCCCTACTCCTCCTCCTCATGAAGCTGATTTCCTACGCTCATGTACCTGCTGGCCCTTTACCAGACCCTTTTCCAGACTGTTTAGCCCAGACCATCTTCTGTTTGCCATCCTATATTTTTATCATTTTACAAGGTCCCTTGAGAGGCAGATAATCTCTCGTGGTCTCCTGTCCCTTTCTTTTCTCAATGGGTTGCTCCCTGTTCTTCCTCTTTGCACACCAAGCAAAAAGAACTATAAAAAGGCACGTTAGCCCCTTTTAATATGAAATACCATCAAGCCTACATCTCTCATTTGTCTTCCCCAATCAAGCCAGATTGATAAAGCTTTGAAGTTCAGAAATTCCTTTGAGTTTTCAAATTAGTTGTTCCATATACAACCATAAAAATGACAACAGCAACTTTCAGCTGACACAAAGTGGCTCAGTTATCCAGCTGGGCTCTTCATAGTTGTTTGAGCACCTCTTACACAGACTTCTAAGTCATTATCAAACAGAGGTTTTGTTTGGAGTTTTGTCTCTTCTTTCAAGGCTGTGAACAAGCTTTAATAACAATGATAAAAAATAACAACTTATTATTATAAGTTATTTCTTTTATGAGGAACAAAACAAGTCAACTCAGGAACTACCCTATATTGCTTAAAGGAAGGGCTTGACCTCAGAACAGTTTTAGAAAGCCCAAGCAGTGGAACCTCTTAACTGAGACAGATACTGGATTTTTAAGGTCACTCCTCCCGGATGTTAATTAGGTGCACCAGTTGAAAGACAGAACTAGAAAACAGCTGGTTTCACTTCAGCAGAAATAAAACAACTCAAGTGTTAAATCTCATGTCTTGTGATAACATTTCATTAATTCTCCTTTCAGAAGGATTGCTCACAGGGAAAAGATACTAAAATTTCTAAAAGTACAGAAAAGAGCTTTTGATAAGTCTTTTCAAGGAGACCTGATACACCACCAGACAAAGCAGCACATTTTTCTTTTTTTCCCCACATATCAACAATCAGCTTTTCTAACAACAAACTCAGAGCAGTTACTGCTAGTATATTTTCTTCTTTTCTGTTGTCACTTATGCTCAAAATTACTTGATTTCTGGTTTTGTTCTTAATTACCTCGACAGGGGATTTTCTCTAGGAATCCAAGGGAAGGTAATTAATTTAATAGATGCTCTTTTATCTGTTCTTTTGCTCAGAGGCTTAAAGAAATTTAGGTAACTATGTAGACAGCTGACTTCACCAAACATAATAATTTTGTTGGTTTATATCCACATTAAAATTTACTGTTGCAATCCATTTTATTGGTAGGGAAGACGAACCAAATCACACTTACACTTCCCAGAATCACCCTCCTCAATTCTCTTTCAACCACAGACTCCAGCAGCAGTTTAACAAGACAAGAACATTTGTTACCCTGCTGTTCCCCAGAACAGCATCTAAATGAGATCTGTATACTTTAGTCAATAGCTCAGCTACTGCATTTCTAAATTCCTTGTAGCTGTTGTCTAGCTCTTCAAGGGAACCTCCTTGTAGAAGTATCAATTGCTATGGCAGCACCTTCTGTTTGACTCCTCCTCAGCCTCCTGAACAACCTCATTTCACCACATGAATAGAACAGGTCTCTCATATTTCTTCAACATTCTCACTGGGGAAGATTGATATAAAGAAACTCTTCAGCCTCTGCAAAGATCTTGCCCTATTTAAACACTTAGTTTAAACTTTGGCAAAACAAAACATTTACCAAGTCTGCTCCTAACAATCTGTTCACATATAATGAAAAAAGAATCAAATGGAGTTTTCTATTTGGTGTGCGTTTTGCATTTTATGACACAAAGCATCTCCCTTCACCTGACAGCTTCTCTTGAGCACCTTTTAAGATGAGACTCGTTTACATAAAGCGCAATTACAATCTCCCAGCATTTATTTTTGCCTGACTACTTCCTTTTTTGTTTTATTGTAATGCATGATTTCTGAATCCCTTTTCCAATAGTTGCTTTTACCTTAAAAGCCATCAAACTTCCGTAACTCTGATGTTCCTCTGTTCTTAAGCAACAACTAAAATCTTAGCAACATTAACAAAAAAGTCAGGTTTTGGTGGTAAGTATCACCATGTTGCTTCCTGACCAAATCCCTCCTGTGAGATGAGGAACTTTACTGCAGTTCACTATCCTGTAGTAGGTCAACTATAGTTATGTGTAAATCAGCTCCTGTGCATTACTTAATCCTAAACTGCTAATAATTTCAGGTCTTCTGCACTCTGAACACAAATAAAACTGTAAGATGTAAAAGATGTAAAAAATAGCTTCTTTTAAACAAGACTTTTTAAGCATTTGAAAAAAAGAATATTTAACAAAGAGATTTCTGAAGAATTTCAATGTGACTTAGAAATAAACATTCTGGTTTTAAAGTAATCATATAGTACATAGGCAAATGCAGAATAATGAGGAGGAAAATAAAAGTCACTAATCTAGAGCTCCAGCTATAAAAAAGCAAGTTACATCTATCTGTTCCTACCTGCCAAAATGTCTTTTTCTCCCTAGAGAATACCATCAGGACAACAGGGCAACAGACTGTATCAAGTAAGCGTTGTCGAAGAGCAAAATAATATGCCAGAAGATAACAGAACATAATTATCCACATTAGAGATGAAGCAGGATGTCCTTCTGAACACATCAAATGAAATAAAGGCCTGCATGTAACAACCAGCAAATATTAACAGATTTAAGGCCCAATCCAGTGCAGCTCCAATATGCAAAACCTAACACCACAGGACAACTCCCCTCAACCCGTGCATGGTATTCTTCTAGCACAGGTGCTTCAGGTTTTACTTGTTTGGATTTTTATAAGGAAAAAAGCCCCAAATAATTATTTTCAGGTTTTCTATTGTGAATAGCTTTTCTGCAATTTTTACAGGGATTCTAAAAATTAATACTTTCGGTCAGAAATTCACTTTTATACCTCAAGATACTGTTTACACAGAGAGCACCCAAATGTAATCAATAATATGGGAAGTATTTTCTTTGTTTTTGCATTACCTTACGCTGTGTTAAAATAAAGACTAACAAAGATTAACATAAGATTAAATTGGAGTTCATAGTATCTGATATATTAGTATCTAAACATCTTCTATTCCACTATGTCTAAAGGTTGACTTATTTCACAAATAAGTGGGCCTATCCATAGAGTACCTTTCAGTATTCTTCCCTTTAGACAGTTTTCTTTATGCCAGTCACGTACCCAGTATCTATAATTCTATATTCTCACCAGAGCTCCGCTCCTGAGCTGTCACACGTGTGCCTGCACACCTTCAAGTTTACACATTTTAAATCAAAGCAACGCTAATCAGCTACTTAGTACATGGCTGGGATAGCCTTGACCTTAAATTTCTGCAAGTAAACTGTAAAACATATAAGGATGACAAGGAAAAAAAAAAAGGCATTACATAGTGGTGATATTAGAGTTATTACTTCTACTAGTATGAAAAAACCACGTAGATAGGACCTTTTCCCTAAGAGGTAACCAGCCCTAGCACAGGTCAGGATATAATGCAGACAATAACACAGAGCATAACAGAATTTTCACATAGAGGATGCCTTTACACTTCAGGCTTACCCTAAGAATGTTGTAATTGTTAACTTGTTGCTGGTCTCTCAAAATTTCTCAGAATCTCTCCTTACCATTGGAAGACACATGTAAATACTTGCCAGGCAGCAGAGATCCCGTCTCTAAAATTTGCAACGTCCCAGTTCAGACTGAAGCATTTCTTGACCTCCAAGTTGAAAACATAAAAAAAGTCTCTCCTCCTGTTTTCCCACTGGTCATCTATCTTTATTAATCCCAGCTTCTAAGTCTCCTGCCTTGCTGAATCAAGGTGCAGACAGGCTGAAGAGGGAGCTCTGAATCTCTGTTCAGTAAGAGGGAAAGTAAAAGGTGCATCTAACACTTTTTGAGATGCCTGCAAACTAAATCAGGCAAAGTATTAGCTTACCTCCCTTGAAAAACTATTACGTGAGCCTGGGAAAAAAAGGACTGTACGAACCCAAGTGAAACACTGTAGGAAAAGACAAGACCTGATCACCACATTAGAAAGTACTTTTTTAAGGGTCAGTATTTCATAATCAGGGTCCCTGAATAATCTTCAAAACCTTTAAGTATGATTTAAAGCAGAACTTGGTATCATCCCAGTGAGTAAGCTAAAGAAAGCACCACGGCAGTATCTGGCCAAGAGAAAAGTAAACTTGACACGCAGGTCATGGCGAAGACCTACAGGTTCTGACTGCTTCGAACTCATCTCTTCCGCACTGAATTCACAAATTCAAGTTGGAGTCTGTCCACAGTCTTTGGCAGGCAGATTCCCTCTGCCACTCCTCAGACAAGGCACAGCTCGGAAGTCAGTAGCCGGCACTGAGCAATGCTCAGCCGTCCTCAGAGACCCGCTGAACAGTCTGCTGTTGGCACACAGCCTGGGCAGAGGTACCCCACCGTGCCCCAGCATCAGTGCCCCAGCTCCACACACCAGAGGAGCAGCCATGCACCTGCCTGCGGCTGAGCCTGCATTTGCCCAGAAAGGCCGCTGCAACACTTCTGTGTCACTCACAACCAAGTTTTTAAAATGTCTCTTGCTATAATGAAGCCACAGAGTTTAAGGTAGAATAAAGAAAAAAAAAAACTTTATTATACTCCCTCTTATTTGGAAATTTAATACCACTAGGAATACTATCTTCATCAATGAGCACAAAAGCAAAGACTTGTATTAAAAGCTGGTTTAGGATTTTTGTAGTAAAAACGTTCAGCGTTTTGCTACTGAACATGAACTGCAGATGTCACTTGTTAAAAGCCTGGTAAACAGCATACTAAAACAATCAAAATGCATCATTTGACTAGAGGTATACACTTTCCATTACTCTCCCAAGAAAGCTGCATGCAAATTTCTGCTATACAGATCCGTTAAATTTCAAGAAAGAACTTTAAGTCTATAACAATTTCTTTTTTTTTTAATTTGCAATGCACTCATCCTAACACCAGACATCAAACCTATTTTTATACTTCTACCCGCAAGAACACCACATGAGCCCAATTAAAAAAAGCCGTTAAACTCTTCATTTTTATGAATGTAGTATGTGTAGAAACTTCACTTTAAAATAAACATTACAATGCAAGACTTAATATTTGAAAGAAGACAATATAAGCTCCCTATAGGTCTCTTTCTCACTTCTAGGAAATTTGTCTTTGTAACAGATACCTACAGACTGCTATACCATGATCAGTATTAGTCATCGGATCACAGTATATTAGAAACGAGTAAATCTCAATCACAGCAACAGATGCAACTTTTTTGCATTTAACTGATTCATGTGGGTGCAGTGAAAGACGGTTATAAACATGCTTCTAGCACTTTAACATAAAAAAGGGTGCTCAAAAGCACATTTGCTATATAACCCCAAATAAAATATTATGGAGTAAAATACATTGAGATGGTACAAATTCCGACAAGAACTCAGACATCAGAAAAATATAGACAACACTTCAACTAAAAGAACTGTAAACACAGTCCAGTATGGAAAACAGCAGTTAAGAGTACAACTCAAAACTTCCAATAAACGTGCTTATGATTAAAGGTACTCCTGTGAATTTTAAAGGCATCTTATGTAACTTGTTCACAGATGGCGACAGCTGTAAGACATGGATACAGAAATTAGCGCTCTAAATGGCCACTTCAATTTCTCTGCATGTTTGGATCGGCAAATCTCTCAAAACACCACTTAGAAAACCTGAGAACTTTGGGATTGCCTACACAGGGAAGGCTACGTGCAGTAAGCACAAGTGAGAATCTGCAAAGCTGAATACTCTCTCGCAGCTCCCTCCTAGCACATGTAAGCACAAGCTCAACCTACCTCTGAAAGAGAATTAGCTCCTTTTGAAAAGCTTAGTCTAACTGTGTCTAGTGCAGTTTGCTCCACTTTCAATCTTCTGTGCAATGTATATTAAGACTGGTAACACGGTGCATTAGTACTGGACAGTAACATACAGTCAATAGTTTACAGTTAACTAGCTTCCCTGTGTCGTTAAAACTTTCAGCATATAACAACGTAAAGCTGCCTGTTTCTGATGGAGGTGACTGAATGGCTCAAACTTGTCTGTGTAATCAGCGTGTACTTCTGCCTGCCACACATTCACGCTCCACAGAACTCCAAAGTACCTACACACCACAGAGCTTCACAAGGGAACCTTCACCCTTCCAAGTAAAGACAAAATTGGAAGTATTTTGGAAGTATAATTGAAAATTAAGCCAGACATTGAAATTTTCCCCACTGTCATCATATATATTTTAAATGTTGACACTTGTAATACTGTCTGTGAAAAACTCCATTTAAGATGCCTAAGGATTTCACTCCAATGATAAAATTTGTTCAGCAATGACACAGCACAGTGCAATAGTAAGGGCAACACTACAGACAGAGCTTTGCTATTGTGCAGAATGTCTAAATATAGGGCTTCTAAGTGATGTGGGGGGAGGAAAGTCTCAGAAGGTCACAGAATAATCACCAAGTCTTACAAAAATTGTATTACTGCTGCAACAAAATACATCTTTCTTTGATGCAGGGGAGTCTATGAAATTATCCTTTTTATTGCTAAGGGCCTATATCTAATGTAAGAGTTGGATTTGAAAGAGACTCTGAAAACGTGCTTGCTGGATATAATCACCAAATCCAAGCACTGCCTTCTGCTGCAGGTCCTGCTTTCTAACAACTACACCAACAACTCAAACCAAGCTACCCTTACAGATGCATTTCCATTTCTTTTTTCTTCGGAAAGAGGGGTAGTTTACCTAGCATCTTCTGTGATTTAACAACATTAATAAGTAAGTAGCTAAGCAGTATATAGAAATGTCAAGGCTTGGAGCCTTTGTGCTTCTGCTTTTCAGTAAGACAGACCTAGGAACCACCAGAAATGTTAAGAGAATGTGTTTAAGCCGACTACATGGATATAAAACGAGCATAATCATTCCAGTGTCAACATGCCTGTCAAGAAGATGGGACTATGCATCGAGACGAACGCTGGCAGATTTAGCTGAAGCAGTTTAAGATATTATTGCCCTCAGGCCTCCAACCTTCTCTATCACAGGCCACTGGCTATTGCACAGGTGGCTAAATGTGCTGCATTTCTATCCCACTGTATCTGTACCACTGCAGCTTGCTACCATCTTTGCCAGAAGTCACTGCTAAGAAGCATTATCCGAAAATTCTACAACCTAGACTTCCACATTCCATGCCACCCTGAATTATCGGCAATGAAGATATCAGGGAAAACAGTGTGTAATCTGCACAATCACACTGCAATCATCGCCAGGTTTCCTAGTGGCTGGCCTCGCTTTTTGCCTTAGTCCCTTATGCATATCATCTAAAATGATTCAAGCTTACTGACTACAGATAAAAACTGACAGTAACACATCTGCTAATAAACTGGAATTAAGATGCACCAAGACTCGCACCTCAAGAGTCAAAACTA
>NW_010429989.1:143864-147838 GCF_000710305.1 Buceros rhinoceros silvestris
AGTCAGAACTTCTTTTTCATAATGCAGAGAAACCAGAGAAGTGAATTCTAATTCAAAGAAGAGGGAGTGAGGCTGACAGGCTCCATATCCCCCTGCCGTGCTTATAAATCATGTAAAGAGTTCTACCAATACACAGGAAACTTCTAAAGAATCGTGCTATAACACGGTTTTAGTTTTGAATAACCATGTGTTACCCAAGATGTTCCAGTATTATCTCAGCCTTTGTTGCAGTGTATGTGTAGTTAAGCTTGTATGCATGTCTACCACAGCCCACACCCAATTTTTCAGCATTGAAGCAATATGCAAAATTGATGAAATAAGAAATTTATGCAGTTTTGAGGAAGAAAACAATATTGTGTCAAGATGAATAACCCATCTGGTAAAAGTGAATTAAACCATTAGGATATCTTTCTATACAATACCTCATTACATCCACAAGGTATGTCTTGGAAGAAAGATATTTAGGTTGAATTTAAAAAAACAAAAAAGCTTCACCTTCAAGTTCTAACACACATACACAAAATACCGTTACTTACACACTTGAATCCCTATGGATTTTTACCGGCATTAAGTATTTTTCTGTAAGTAACTCTGTGGGACTGATTGCTAGGTCATAATTTTGAAAGATCATACGGAAACAAAATATGGGTAATGATTACATTATGATGACAATGTGATGTCAAAAATAACTACGACATTCAGCGTCTAATGAAATAGGCACATTCCTCCTACATGCAAAACAAAGTTACAGAGTCACAACATTTCATGTTAAAGCAGCAACAAAGAGATGTACAAGCATTCCTTTTTAAACAAACTTTTCTGCAAAGGTAGGCAGCTGAGCAGTATGTAACTGCCCTCTTTGTGATAATTTCCTTTATCCTGAAAGCAGTTCATTGAATACATAGACTTTTAACAATAAAAAGTAATAGGCAGGTTTAGCCTACTGTGTGTTTTATTTGCACCTAAGTCATCAACTTTAGGAAAGAGAAAAAATGTGTTTACAAATGAGAGACTTTGAACGGTGACTTGCTTATCAAGCCTCCTTAGCGCACTCGGAGTAAACAGAGATTGTATACCTGAGTGGAGTTAGATAGTTGGTTTTTCCACGGCTCCTCTGCGCTGCTGGTCAGGTTTGTGCGGTTATGAGGTAGAGAGAGTGCGTTTTGCTGCAGGTAAGGCACGTTTCCATTACTTCCACTTTCTGTTATGTGATTATTGCCTATCAAAATAGTGTCTGTACTACCCAGCGTTCTTGCTGTGCTGCAGGGAACGGGGCCTGCTGGAAAGGGTCCATTAGCCATAGGCTGCCCAGGGCAGGCGGGACGGATTCCACGCTGAGCGACATTAGGCACTCTGGTTAGAGCAACCTGCGGCTGCTGACCAGAGACAGAGTTTGTAGGCAGTGATGAATCAGCTGTTGGCCCGTTAGGAATTCCAGTAGATCGTACCTGTGCAACTCCTGTTTGTCTCATCTAACGGAAGATGAAAAAGCACAAGAATGTCAGCTGCAGAATTTAAAAAAATAAAGACTGTACAAAATTTGTGTATTTTATTGCACTGGTCAATTCCAATTTTATACTGACATTAAGACCTTTACAGTTGCTTTTGAGAAATAAGATGACTGTCATGCTCACACAGCGCTGAGTAAATTTTAAGGTAAAGCTATCAGCACACTTTTCTTCTAGGCCCTTCAGTTTGAGTATTAGTGTTTTACTGCTAAAATTGGACACTAAGAGAGACAGGAGCAAACAGTGAGAGGAAGAGAGATACGCTGTAATACAACTACTTCAACTAAATATTTTTCAAGTAAGACTGCTTCTAGATGTATCCACTCACTTCAGTTTGAAAGTGTGGCTCAAAAACTTTTACATTATTTGGTAGCCCTATAATAAAACACAGCTAAACCCATTCCATTTCAACCAGTAAGCCACAGCCATACTTTATACAAAAAAAGATGACTGTGTCACAGTAAAAGGCATGAGTTCTCTGTACAACAGAAATTCTTCAGAATTCAAGAAACACCACAGACACCATCACTGACAAAAGTTTTGTAGAAGAGGAAAATATTTTTGTTCTCACCTGCTGGTGTTGCTGCATCAAGACAAACTGACTCTCCAGCTGTTCCAGCATAAGTTTCTGTGCTGGATTTAGATTATTTCTGTTTGCACGCAGCTGTTCCAAGTGCTGAAAAAATAGCAGTACAGTTCAGAATCATTAAAATGTGCTTTTTAATAACTTTTCCGTATACGATACTAAAAATTATCCACGAAGACAATACTTGTAAAGCTGAAAAGATGATGGACATTTCTGATGCAAACATCTTTCCATACATTATTCTGTAACTAAAACTTACTACTAGTTCCTAAGGAGACCTTCTAAATCATTTGAGTCATATTATCACCACAATAAAATTACCTGTACTAATACTGTAAAAGAAAACTACATTCAAGTATGATTATAGAGATTTCTAATTATGTATGTTTTAACACTTTTTGGCACTGTGCTACTCTTTTAACACCATTCAGCACGAAGTACATTCAACCTGTAGTCACACGTGGAAACTTCTCCAAAAAATGGGAAAAAAATCAAACACAGAAAACTATACAACTTAGTTACAGAGAGCAACACTTTAAGTCATGATACTGAACTCACTTGCAACTGACAAATTTAAGTATTTATTACCAAAAATCTGATCTTTGTACTCATTTTAAACTACTCAGTCCACACCACCATAAGTCTGCTGCTGTTAAGGGGTATGACAAACGCTGAAATTGTGGAACACAAAAGCACTCTCTGACAAGGAACGGAGGGCTGTGGAGAGGAGGGCAAAAGTTGAGCTAGGCAAAAGGTGAAACAAACCCCAAAAAATCAACAAACCAAACAAACCAAGCCCCACCAAAACCAAACACAAATCAGGTTTCCTTTAGTTTCTTTCAGGTCTGCATGTGTTATTTTTCTACATCCTTTTTATCTCCTTTGTTTTGATTATGCTGTATTAGTAATATATAAATGGAACTGAAACGTGTATTAAATAAAGTGTAGATCATTCTGCTTTGAACAACTGTATTTGCAAACTATCATCTAAAAAGAATCCAACGTTGTCTGGAAAAGTGGTTAAAGATGGTTCATTCCAAACTCCTCGGATTAACAGTAGCTTCCATTCTGAAGTCCCTCTGTAGGGGACTGCAACGAATAAGACTAACCTATCTATCTACGACTGTGAGCTGAAAACAGGGTCTCCATGGGAGTGCACGCACAAGGTACGAAGAAGCCAAAATCAGTGCTCCTTAGTTGTTATTTTGCTTTTTAAAAAATGCCTAAATAGGGGAACGGGAATCAGGAAAGTCTGACCTAGCCCGTGTGTCAGCAGAGGCAAGTCTGCGCTGCTCTCCGGTGCTTTGGGTGCAGAGGCTTTGTGGGCAGCACTGTTCTAGCTTCACCGGGCTGCCGCTCTTAAAAGGCTGACTTAGAGATGGAATAAAGGTTTCAGTCACTCTCCTTGCATCGTATCTTTTTGGCTTTTCTATTCATACATGCTGGAAGCTTGTCAAGCTATTGCCAGCAAATCCAGCCTACTTATATACTGCTTAGAGGAGGAAGTTGGATATGGAAAAGGTGGAACTAAAAAGCAGAAAAAGTAGTAGGACATAAAATAAGCAAAAAGAAATAATGAGTATGAATGAGAGGAGAGAGAGAGAGAGATATACAGAAGAGTGATCAGGGAGGATCAAAGAGTTGGTGGAGGTGGGGAGAGGGAGGGAAGAAAGGGAAAAAACATGCAGCATAATAAAGCAAATATTGTTCAGATAGAGAAACAGCTGAAGAACTATACTGCAGTTGAGAGGAAGACTGCTCAATCAGAACGCCTTCTGGCTCCGCACTGTGCTCCCTTCTATCTTTCCTGGCATGCAAAGCAGTTATCTGTGATACATGGGTAAGTTTCCAGCTAGACCTGATTTTCAAATTATGGAATT
>NW_010429989.1:147915-152154 GCF_000710305.1 Buceros rhinoceros silvestris
AATTCCGGCTGAAGCTCACTGCAAGCCCTAATAAACTGAAGGGACAACAAAACATCATATCAAAAGAGACCTGAAACAAGATTTCAAAAATAAAATCTTGCATTTCTTATAAATATATTAGATGACAAAAAATATGGTGAAGCAGTACCAGATTTCATTTGAGTAATTGCATTTTATAGAACGTGCATGTTTGTTTATGCAATTTGATATGAGGGGCTACCTCAGAGAAAAAAGAGAATATTACAATACTTCTACACCTCCTTCCATATCCCTCACATTGCAGCAAGTAGCAAAACTCACTTGGCATACAACTGTAGAAATATGCATATCTATCTTTAAAACTTTGTAAGAAAAAAGATTACTGTATGTTCTTACTTCATAAATTATAGAACTTGTACAATGTAAGTGTTCAGTTTCTGCTAGAGATCATTTATTTTACTACAGAACTAATCTCACATAGAAAAGCCATAAATATTAGCACAACTTGAATTACACTGCGGGAATTCTTTGGGAAGTATTTCACGTTGAATTTCAGAAATGTGAAACTGAAGAAAGATTTATTTTCTTAAAGGGAAGAGAGATAGAAATTAAAAATATATCAAAGCTTCTGAAGATCTTCAGCATTCCTACCTGTAATTTCTGTGGTGTCAAGCACCAAGAATGAATTTGTTGCTGTACAGGAGGATGTGACACTGTATGGCCACTGCTCCAAACATCTGTAGTATTCTGAGAGAAAACATTACATTAAAATCTGTGACTACATAATTTCTTTTACTATCTATATTTTATTTTACTTATGAAAGAACCAGTAATTATTTTAAGAATTACAATGCAAATAAAGAACTTACTAAAACATACTAAGACTTACTCTACCATTCCCACACAGTAACACAGTAGTCAGCGGAAAAAGTTAAATGATATCTAATATTGTAATGAGAAACAATCAATCCAATTATGTAATCAACTTAAATGTACACTACTTCTAAAACTGAATACTTTATCTGCGGTAATACTAGTACATGATGACGAAACACTTGAATTCTAAATATAACCAAGGGCAATAGACAGGATGTCATGATCTACGTCTATCAACAAACTATGATGGTACTTTTTATACACTTATACCACTATGACTGTAGCACAGTGCCACCGATACGTATTGCCCTTATGCACCTCCTGTCTGAACTACAAACTGATTAAACACATCACTGAAAAATGTGGTTTTTTTTTAATTTCTAAAAACATTCCCCACTTTGATGCCAAAGGATTAAAATTTACAGCACGAATTCAGTGCTTGCTGCATAATTTTAATGCATATTTCCATATAATTTTGATAGGGGGCTCTTTAGTTCATCGGAATATATACCTTTGTTGGACTAGATGTTCTTTTCCTCTTGGCAGGACTGGTCAGGTCATCTACTTGGCTAGAAGGAATCATGTGTAGTGGCAAGGATTGCTGTGAAATTGGTGTTTGAGTGAGGCCTAGTACAGGATCAGTATTTGGATGATGAGGTTTACAAGCCTAAGAATCACAGAAGGAAGACAAAAATATGGTTCTATATATTCTTAATTCTTTCCTTTAAATTATATATTTTAACAGCCCACATATATTAAAAGGGCCGAGTAGATCTCAATAACTGAAAATCAGTTTCCATATTGTCATCAATGGAGGAATGTGTACCTTTCGCGGGATTATTAAACCACTGCAGCATTTGTATTTAAGATGAAATCTTTTAAAATCATGAAAATCCACAAAGGTTCTAAATTGGTACCCCCATAGTTCTCCCACATTACAGGGAGCTTCTTGATCTAATATCCCTTTGCAAATAAATCAAAGGCTTTTTATTAATGAAAGCCAGTCCTCTGCTCAATAAAATAAGCTTGACCACTACCGATTGTAAAGAACCCTTAAAGCTGGGCACCTGCAGAACATAACCCAACTTCTCACCTGCTGTGCTGTGTTCATGGCACCCTGCCTGGAGGTAAGCTCTGCGGGGATTGGTAGGCTCCATGCCTCCTCAATACTAGGAAGTAATTTAGTTTTATTCTGTAGACTACCTTGTGGAAGGTTACACAACTGAGCCTAGGAAAAATTATGTAAAAAGCAAATTTAACACAAGCCTACTTTATTAAGAGCAAGTCCATGAAATCTTCCTAAATGCTGTAGCTAATTATGTCTTAAAGAGAGGATAGATTTAAAATTTGGGGTTTTAGAAAGGTGCTAAGTATAAAGAGGGTAACCAGAATATAAACCTTTGTGAGAATCAGAACAGAGATGAGCTCTGGATTCAGAGGTCTCATAATTCCTTTTTTCTGAAATTGCAAACAAGAGTGAAAGATAGTTTGTGTGTACGCTCTCTCTATGTTATGAGAACTTAAAAATGCAGACAATACAAAGAAAAAAGCAAAGTGATGTAAAACAGTATGCTTTGATTAAGTGTGCAAAATAGAGTTTAAGGAATTAAGTTGCACTTAAAAACGAAGAAATAAAATATTTCAAGCTATGATATGCTTACAGTAAGACATGGAAACAAGTTATACACACCACGAACAATTCAAAGTTAAACTTGTGTGTTACTTCTCCCCTCCCCTTCTGCTGTGTACTTGGAAGAATATTTCCCACTTCTTAATACGTTAGTTTTACCTGTAAATACTTTATCCGTGCTGCAAGTGCAGAGGTATTACTACAATTTTTGCTCCTAGTTGCATTTAAGTAGCATTTAATGGCATCCTGAGGCTGGTTGCAGGACTCATAGAGTGTGCCTAGGTCCATCCAGGCTGCAGCATGGCCATGGTCCAACTGTACTGCACAGATATAGGCCTGTAAAGCATCCATAGGCTGATTTTGCTGTTGATACAGCACACTGAATAGAAAGATTAGTGAAGTGGAGAATTAATAACAACGTCAAAAAGCAAACAAGCCAAATATACACATGCCCCTCAAAACCCTTAATAATCTTTCCACTTACATAAATGGCAGTAATAAGCATAAACACCTAAAATCTTAACATGCAAAGCTCATACACATAGCATACGGGTATTTAAAAAAACCGAGAAACAAAATATAAATTTATTATTTAAACTTCAATTCAGACAAGTCTGACAACGTGAGGTATAAACAAAAATGCTTTACAGCTCCCTTGAGAACACAAAAAAATTAAAAACCTGATATTCTTTATTTATATATATTAGCCACCGTACTACCCTGTGTCGGTCTTACCCTATAGAACACCATGTATCTGCACTTGCTTCCGATTTATCAATAGATTGCCTGTAAGATATAAAGGCATCCTGAACTTTCCCAATACTTGAATAGCACCTGGGAGAAGAAAAAAAGAACTTTGGTAATATTTAGAAAAGGCAATCGTTGAAGATGGCTCAGCAAGACTGAGCTGATAAATGTTACGTCATGCAAACACATACTCATCTAGATGAATCCCAGAACATTTGCTGTTTCTGAATACCAAGCAAAACAGACTCAAACATCTTCATCAACATGTATTAGTAATTATTTATTTGAAAAGTACACAAGAACTGCTTAAACCCTAGCTTACTGCATTTCTAAGAAGAGCCATACCATATTTTAAAGACTTACATTTCTTTCATTTGTGATAACTTATCAGTCAATAAAAACAGTATTTATCTACAGCTAGCATTACAAAGAACAATTAAGTTACCTATTTCATCAAACCAATGGTTATGAAACTTCATGTTCTACAATAAGTGTTTCAGAACTATTACAGAGATACCAGGTAACTCAATCAGGATAGTTCCCAATTGCTTGGGAAGCTTTTTAGGTGCATTTTTCACACCTCAATAAGATTTCAAGTAATCAACAACAAACGAGTTAGTTTTTACCACATATATAGAGAATGAAAATTTCTAGAAAAATCTTGCTGCTCTGTATTTTTTCATAATCTCTTATTTGAATATTTTTCATATACTAATAATTCAAAGGTCTTCTGGCATTATAAGCAGAAGTACCAGAACTCTAAAGAGAGCTACGATTACACCACAGGGAATAACACCTACCTTTTGAAAATTAAAAGCTTCAAATACACAGTATTAAAAATAGAGATACAAGTTTAATCTAGAATACCTCTGCTTCTTATATTGTTTGTAATAAGTTTTCCTGTTGAAAAAAGAACTGACAACTTCCAGAACATGTAACAACAGAAAATTTATTCTAGTATAAGACCAAGCAGAACAGTACAGGTGAAGGTTTGTCAAACATGCTAC
>NW_010429989.1:152294-155861 GCF_000710305.1 Buceros rhinoceros silvestris
CATGGATACTTGAGGCACGCTAGGAAAGCAATACAATGAAACCTAGAAGTACTTTGCCTAAACCCATCCATTAAGTCTGAATACAATGTCTAAGAAGATCGTTTTCATCACAATCTACCCCAAGTTCCAGCAGACATATTTCTATCTTTCTATCAGGTACATGAAGACTCTGATTAGCACAACACTAAGCACCCAACAAAACTTAAAACAGGGTGATGGATTTTTTTCGGTGGGGAAGGAGAGTGGTGGTGGTATATTTTCAAAAGGTGTCTTTAAACCAACCTGCTATCCAATTTGGACAACCAGCAGAGGAGGAAAGAATAACACAAAGGAATATATGAGGAGGGGAAAAGAGGAAGAGCGAATGCACAACCCTGTAATTCTGTTCTGCTTTTTTCCTGCCAGTGTACGGACTGGAGGAATGGGACGCAAGAAACATTTTTGCTCTAGTCCTCCCTATAAAGTTTAAGATATGCTTCTACTAGATTTTCCCCCCTCACGTCCTGCGTTTCTCACCCTTGTTTTCACGGGGCTAGGTTTCACTTTAATCACGTGAAAGCCGTGGCACAGTACAAGTGAGAGCACAGCAGCTGCACACACATTCTTCACAAAGACCCGGCTCCATCCTGCTGCTGTGAAAGAACTCATCTAGCTCAAGATACACGGAATGGGGCTACTGAGGAAAAAACAGGATTTCAGCCCAATGGATGGCAAGATGAGCCACATGATCCCTGCCTCATTTTCTCTTTCTCCTCCACACCTGCCCCAGTCCTCTGCCCTTCACACTCCCTGCCAGCGTTTTCCTCCTAGCCCGCAGAAAGCTGATTGAAAGGCTTCATCTTACAGGAACAGCTGGAGGAACATAATTAGGATGACAAAACCAAAAGTAGGTTCCATGTGTATGTGACCAGAACCTCCAAGAAAGTCAGTTGGAAGATACTGAGGCTAGGATATTAATTTTACTACTGCATAATTCCTTTCCAGTGCATTTCTCAACAGAACTGACCTGTTCACGTACGGACTTGAACTGCCCTCAAAGCTTTCTCCAAAACCTTAGTATTTCAAAAGTTACTGCTGATTTGCGTAAAGTACTCTATTTTCTTTAAAAAGTGACCAAGAAGAGTAATCAAATTTATATCATTTACATCTTGGAATATGTTCATTTTAAAATAAAAAAATACTCCGATAGTACAGAGTTAATACAACACTTAAACAGATATTAGAATAGATCAATATGAGCTATCTTGGCCTAATATTTAGTTACAAAATATGCTGCTTACAAATGGATGTATACCCTGCAAAATGTTTGTATTTTAGTGCAAAAACTGATTGAGATTAGAAGGGAGATTCTGAGGAAATAAAGAGACAAAGAATGTGAAAAAGATATGAAGAAAAATAACAACATTTACAAAGCTTTTACCAAAAAAGAGAGAAAGAATAGAAGATGTGGTAGGAGGAGGAGGAATAGGTAAAACCAGGCAGGGCAGACTCAGATTACTGTAAATGTGTAGACTGAAAAATAACTACAGAAAATGCAGGAACACTTGAGTAATACTTCATTTCAACTTCGAATCTATATTCATGCCAAATACGTTAGCACCTTCTCTTTTTATACACTTCCCAGAAAACTAGACTCCAGGAGATACATACATCCTTTCCCTTCATTTTTCTTCTGAAAGTATTAAGAAGAAAAACAATGTAAGATACTACAGTGAGTATCCTCAAAAAATTTACAAATATAGTTACAGTGTCTAAAGTAATTTCTCACCTTCCAAGGAAATACCAGGATTGACCAGAATTTGGATCTGCTTCTAGAGATTTCTGGAGATACTGTATAGCATAGCTTTCCTTGGTTGCCTTGTCTCCAAGCTGATCCACGGTGTGATGCATCCAGCCTACAAAAAGAATCCATGGATGGCAAAAGTGAAATTCCTTAAAACCATTTAAGACTTTGGTGTAGGATGTTCATAGCATTAGTTCCTTTTTAAAAACAGTAGTATCACACAACAATATCACTTACATATAATATTACGAATTAAGCTTTTAAAAAAACTTCTAAAGTTCTATATTAAAATTATAGGACAAAGGGACCCTAAGTGAAAATTAAGTTCAGGTACTTTTAAAGGCTTTTCTTGGTCGGTTTAAATAATTTCTGTACGAGGTTAGTAGCACAGTTATGAACTGCTCAATCTTCTATAAAACGTTAATCTGAAAATGTTAACTCTTTCCTCCTCTGAACACAGATACCTTCCCCGTCATTGTGAAAAATACAACCATTGTCCCCGTCATGCATATAAACTGTCTTTGTACTATGATTGGTTCACTCTTTTCTCTTAAATACTTGTATTTATCCCCTATCTGCATTTGGACAATTCTCCAACAGAATATTGGTAAGATTTTTCTGTAACTCCACTTACATCTTTCTTACATTGTCATTTCATCTTCATTCTTACAACATCCTTTGTGTTCGCCTTGACAAATGCAATCACTTTTCATTTACATATCAAATTTTGCTGAGAAGAATTTTATTTCCTCATCTAACCACACATCATATTCTTTCAATTCTTTCTTTGCCTTTTTTCTTTCATTATATTAGACAAATTATTCATTGTCCCTTGAAAGACCTCCTACAATCCATGCTCCTGTATCATCCTTTACATGCTATTAAAACTCATCTCTGCTCTAGCACTGATTCAAGGCTTGGTTACTATTTCACATAAAGCACCTTCTTCATCTTTTCAAGCTGCTCCTCATCTGCCTCTGTGCTTAGATGGAATTCCTTTAAGCAGCCACAAAACCATCTCACTGCCACTCATATAACGTGCACAAGGAAATAAACTGCAGCAGGCAGTGGGCTTCCTGAAATCACTACATGTCACACTGCTCAGCAGCGTCTTGCTGTTTGCCTAATCTCCATGTATGTGTCTTAATCCACTGCTCTTCAGCCAGCACTTGTAAAACATAAGATGTGACAACAGATTGGCCCTATGTTTTCATAGTGTCCTGCCCGTAAATGGTCCCTTGTTTCATAAAATATCCAACATTATTCAAAGTTCTGGTTACCTGAAGAGTTGTACACGCACCCGCATGGTGTGTCCATTCTAAACCTCTGTCAGCTAAATTTCAGCACCCTGAGCTTACCCTTTTTGATACAGTCTAACTACATGAACAGGTAATACCATTCAAATGATCCAGATCAGATTCAGATCCCATCTGAAATGCTAGACAGCGTAGAAAAGGCCGAGAACTTAACTGACATTTGCAGCCTTCCTTCACTCTGTAATTACACTATACCTTAAAATATTTAATTCTACCCGTTCTATACATCTTATTTTTTTATTCCATGGTCTTACAGCATGTTAACAGTCACAGTGACACTTTTGCAAATTGAAGGCAAACTTCCAAGTTTTAAAAAAGGCAATCTAAAAGAAAATCATATCTATTGAACAGCACATGCCTGAGGTGTTTTAAGAAGTATCGCTTGGAAACTGGTCAAAAGCAGAAGTTTCAATAATTCATAGGCTGCAAGAAATGTCAGGTTAAGAGCCAAGTGGCTACAGTGCTTAA
>NW_010429989.1:155985-156817 GCF_000710305.1 Buceros rhinoceros silvestris
AAAAAAAAAAGAGTACTTTATCCTGTCGGAGAATGGATCAAGTCAAAACCCTACCCATCGGAGGAAACAAATAAAAAAGGAAAAAAACTAATTTTTGCAGAGACAATGTAACATACACAACTTTTTCTCATGAACTTCATAAACAAACTATGATTTTGATTCCAACCACTGAAGTTCTTAAGGACAAAGAAAATACTCATGCTTTAAGAAAAAAGGTGAAGGTGGTTATCAGAATGCACCTAACTTATCTGTACATTAATGATAAACGTATCAGATGCAGTGCCAGGAAAAGCCTGAGATAGTTCAGGGATTACAAAGGGAAAAGACGACATTAAACAATTTCCTAAATCTTTGGAAATGTTGTGTGGTGATGCCTATTTTCTGTTTCATCAGAACCTTGCTGAATTGGAAGATCACACTGTATCTTCACGCTGACACTCACTGATACACAGAAAGGATCTATTTCTGGGAGACAAATGAAAACTAGCAGCCCCTATCTAGTTTCACTGCTGAAACCAGGGTTGCTTCCCAATGTTATCTTCCTGCACAGGGAGGTGAAAAAGGCAGAAAGCAAGAGAGAGTGAGGGAGAACGGACAAAGGTTTTCTACTGGAATGGTAGAGGAAACTGCATCTTTCTCTGCATGCATAAAATGAAGAACGTACAGAAGGTGGTGATGGAAAAACCTGGTAAGCTGTGCGGTTTCCCATTTGCAAGACCTAACTCAAATTCTCAATTATTATATTGACTACTCTTCCACTCACGGGATATTTTTAACACAATACACAAAAGGGCAGATTTTGTCTATACTTCACAAGCGTTCCATGCTCTTT
>NW_010429989.1:156891-197565 GCF_000710305.1 Buceros rhinoceros silvestris
GCTCTTCCCCTAGGACTTTACAATCGAATTTGTAAGAAATTCCTGTGATGCCTCAACAAGAAGATGCGCCAGCCTACTCATGTTGCAGGGTTTTTTTTATGCTTGTCACACCCTCATGCTGAACTTTTGACAATTGCCTTTTCCCCAATAAACACCATGATCTCAGTCTCTGAAGCGAAGAGGCTCTGGCCCACTTCGTATCTCAAACTGACTCATCCAGTTTCAAGGACTCCACCTAGGAATGCCCCTAGCCAAAAATCATTGAGAGAGTGCTTTGGGAATGTCTAAGCAGGTGCTTATGTTGTTCTTCCACTCCCCTTTACACAACTGCTCAGTACAATTGGAGAAACAATACCAGGACAGATTTGATCTTCAGTCTCGTATTTACTGCCTTTCCGGATGAAATTGCCGATAATTTGTATTAGGTAGGACAGTATCGACTTAAAAAAAATGATACTGAAATATAAGCAAGACTGTCATATGACAGCAAAAAGATCAGCACCCAGAGTCCTGCAGCGAACTCCATCAGAAGTTTCATCTGTGATTTCACACAGGAGAATCAAAAGTTAAACAAATCGGCCCGCTCCAAGTCCATACACAACCTGCATTACAGAAAGAGAAAGCACTGTGGCCATAACTTAGTGCCAGTTACTAATTTGAATTAAATGACCACTATGAGAAGGGGGGGAGAAAAAATAAAAATGGGCTTAAGCAGGCTAAATTAATATTCAGAATAATAAATTAGATGAAGAATATGGAGAAAGTGAATGAAGTTTTGCACTAGGTTGAACAATTTTAACAAACTAGTCTGGAAATACTTTTTAATAAGCAATACAGGACAAAAGTAACTTATTCTACCTATTCATTAGAAATTTTGGTCTATAAATTATTTATCAGCTTACTACAAATATAGAAGATGATAATTGAAAAAAAAAACCTTTTAATGTAGTTTGTTTTACGGAAACTTTTTAGTTACACATATACATTTTCATTACGTACTATAATTAAAGAAAAGGTAAATTTTTCATTTGCCATGTTCTTCTATTCTGCAACAGAGAAGAGTGTTTCGGTTTACTGCATTTAGCCTGGCTATTCAAGGGATGTTCTCAGAGGCAGAACGGAGAACACAGAAATCTAACTGCTGCACTCCTTCACTGAAAGACCACCCACTCACTGCCCCAAACCTGCAGTGCACATACTGTAGCAAGTCTAAGAGCTTTTTAATTCTCTATGTTTAATTAAAGTATTTTCCTCCTCTCTTATTTACTTAACTATCTACTGTTTTGCACTCTATTTTGGGTGAAAATCTCACACATCATACTCCAGTGTCTAAGACTCACTTTGGAAATGGAGCCTTAAAAAACACCGCTGAAGGCGAAGACGGAAAAAAGAAACACGCAGGAAAATAGAAGTTTATTTTACATACCTAACTGTTGTAAGACAGTTGCTTTTACTTGTGCAGGAAGGTTTTCGATCTGCAAAAGCTGTTCGTAAGCTTCCTTTGCAGAGTGATACTTTCTCTGCAAAAGGAAAAAAGTAAATGGATTAATCATAAAGCTTACAACAGATCACCAATAGCAACGATTTCACAGCACTGACAGCACACCAACACATTGACAAAAAATTCAAAATTTTTTTTGCATACAGTGCATATGAAAGCTTTAATGAGTGACTTATATATAAAAGATAATAACTTTCATAAAATAGTATTTACTATAAATTGACTACTTAATGGAAATTTGTGAATTATTAAATTTGGGCAACTCCTCATACATGCATTACACTTCTTACGCTAAAATGAGTATAGTGCTTTTAAGGGGAATGCTTGAATGTCAGTCTACATCCGAAAAAACCCTACACAAATTCCTCCCAGGAAATTTGTAACAGAACTGAAGATAATCGGTAACCGGTGGCAGGTATAATTTTGCCTCTCTCCTTCTTTCGGTATATTTGAACTGCCTTTTCAACAGATTTCTGTTGTCCTGGTAAGAATCCCACCATATGCAGAATGAAAACATATCCATGGATTATACCTAGAGAATGAAGGTATGCCCTCTTTTTATTTGCTGTCTAGTTTAACTGTGCTTAAAGCATGGAAACATTCAATTCTTAACTCCCTATATGATCAGGTCTTGATACAGAAAACACTTTTCCAGGTTAAGATCATGGTCTTTATTGACTTCTGGAACAGTATGAGTTGTTTTGTATATATTAAAGGCTAAGACTTCTTGATAGATTATTATTTTTGTAATAATATCAGCATTTAACTTTGTGTTACCCTAACAACAATTGTTTAACAGTCAATGTCTTTTAAATCTTAGTTCTTCTGTTTGTCCTCTCCCAAAAAAGTCTAGAAGACATAAATCCTGAGGTCTGCCCATAAGAGTCCCTTTTTTTTTTTTTTTTTTTTTTTTTTTTTTTTTTTTTTTTTTTTTTTTTTTTTACTTTCTAAAAATTCTAAACCATTTTTTAAGGAAAATATGCTTTCAGATAATTCAACACAAGACTTAACTGGCAAATTGACAAAATACAAACGAGGCCACCTAAATGCAAACGATCATGACTTAGTTACACTTCTTTTATCCAAAGAGCACACAGTACTGACTACTGGTATGTTCAGAGGGACAACCCGGAAGAAGACTAGACAAAATAAATACCTATTAGAAGTTAAAAATGTTATTGGGTTCTTGAGATCTCACAATCACAAAAGCAACTCTGTCGATTTAAAAACCTTATTCTAGTCAGGAAGAAAAATTAAAGCAGCAATTACATACTTTCAAATGGAACAAGGGGAAGTTGGTAGAAAAGATTTTTAATTGGTGTTCATGAAATGCAGACAACTGGTAAGAAAACAAATAATATAAATAAATAAAATATCCATGTCCAGCAAAATAAAAGCAATCAGGAAAAAAATTTAAATTTAGCACTGGGAACAAAATTTGTAGTTCATGACTATGAAGGACAAGCAAATGAACGAAGTTCACTGTATAGCATGACAGCAGTGGCAGCAATCCAGATGACAATTAGGTATATATTAGTGCTTAATAAAAAAATGTTTACATGCTTGGGATGATATAGAAAGACCTACTAAAACAGGGCATATTTTCCAGATCTGGTATATTTTTTACTTTTGTTTTGTTGTATTGTTTACCCTTTAGAAATCTGTCTCCATAGATGCCTTAAAATATTACAGAAAACTGTCATCAGTTTACATCTGTTTTTATTTAGATATATTAATCTCAAAGATCCAAAGACCTCGATGTTTAGCTGCCCCATGAATGATCTTAGAAGTGGGAAGAGGGAGGGGAAACCAGCCTAACATCTTTCTTTAGACACAGTATAAGTTACCAATCTAAATAGCTAGAGGGACTCGCTCTACCGCAGACAAAAGAACAGAAACTAGCATTAAACACCACGAAAAACCACAAGGCTACTCTTGTTCACAGGCTGGCAACCTATCATTTAAACTCCCAGTACTGTGAAGGTACGTAATTAAGGACTGAATTAACTTTTTCATTACATATTAGAGAGTGGATAATTTCCAAATATATGGAGGTGTTCAGAAAACTGTAGCACTGTGTCCTTTAAAAGAAACCCAGCAACCAGCCTGCCTCCAAGAACACTTCTTCATGCCTCAGAGGTAATACCCGGAGTGAAGTCAAGACCCTTTGTGGTTCTAAGTTTCTCAGATTCCAGAAAAGAAGATATCCCCTCCCAACCAGAACTGTGAGACAAGCCAAGTGTAATCCGCAGGATGCACTGAACTTTTTTGCTCTGACTTGCGTTAAGATAAAGTTCCCGCTGCCTATGATTGTCAGTCGGAAACACCGTGTAACACCGGTCACACGGTTACGTAGGTCATCTGGCATGGTGACCTGACGTGTTCAACTTTCTACTTTATTCTAGCAGATCAAGAGAACTAAAGGGTTGAGGATGCTTTGCTATATAAACATGCCAGATGTGCTCCAGTGCTCAGCCTGAAATCTGGACAGTGCCCGGTAAAAACCTAAGTCCATGAAGTTTCTTAATGGTGTTCTGGGTTGGGGGATTTCTGCTTTGTTGTATATCTTTGCACCAAAAGCATTCTAAAGAAAAATATATTGTTTATCAAATTTATATCTTTTATTTATATACAAATACCTTAGGTCATTTTTCATTGTGCCATCAAAAGGCAGCAGTTACTTTATCAAGGTACTTTGCAATTGTCTGAAAATGTAGTCTGTAATCCATTTTTACTACGACAGTTTTTGTTTTAACATCGTATCCCTTCCTCAGTAACATAATACCTATAAACATGATAAAAGGTCATACGAGCCACATCATATGACCAGACAGACAAATTACAAATATACAGAAGCTTTTCCAGTAGCTACTTGGCTTTCATTTAATGATATTCTGGAAGCTCAGCAAGTGTTCTGTAATCTTTTTTTCCAGAAGATTCAGTTAAAAAACTGTCGTAGCTTCTCTATAGAATTAATACTACCACTTTATGTGCTGTTGACCTCAGATCTCACATGTTTCTCTCACACCTGTTAGTTAAATTTGAAAATTTCATGTCAAATATACTTAAAAGGCACCTGGGCAACTGGCTAGACTCAAGCATGTGTGTGAAACAATATGAATATATATGAATTAAGAAACATTTTTAAAAAAAAATCTACATAGAATTTCAAAAAAATACATATAATATAATAAAAAGATTCTACTAAAAATTATGTTTAGGTTTTTTTTCACACTCAACTTGAGAGACTAGTAAATATGTAAGTTTATTAACATAGCTACTCCATTTTATAGCCTGACAGTCCACGTACAAAATATTTTCCATTTTGCCAAAGCAAATTAAAGTTTCATTAGCGATTCAAGACGAAGGCCTAACTTCACAAAAGCATCTATAATCTGAATTCCACAGGCTGATTACATCATGTAGTTAGAAACTGAACCACATTTTATAAAAAGGAGCTTAAAGCTTACCTGGATTTCATATAAGTGGGCAATGTGAAACTGAACTGTAAGAGTGGGAAAATCGAAATTATTAGTTTTAATGAACGACATCAGCAATTACAACACGTTTTTTCAAGTGAGGGATAAATGCTGTTTCATATTTCTCAATGCAAAACCAAGATAAACTACATTTTGAAGATATAAAAATATTTGTTTACATTGATATTTTACACTTACTAGAACTGACAGAGAATGAATATGTATCCTAACAAAACATTAAGACTGCAAACAGATATCGCAGAAAGGCAGTCCACAGATTTTATTTGTATTCTGAAATGCAGAGTCCATTAACCTCTCAGTAAACTTAGCAATAAAATCTCTTTAAGCAGAGACGCATGACAAGAGAATGCAGGTAATATTTTCTGTACATAACTGAGTTAGGAATAAAGACTTATTTTTTATTTTCATTCAAATGCCAAGGGACAGACTAGCTGGGTTACTGAACAGAAAACTACATTATACAAGCTGCAAGTTACATTCAGGATCTTAAAATTTAGGTGTTTTTTTTTTCTTTTTTAGGAATTGTCTTTCCTCTGCTAAACTGAACTAAAAGCGTTAATTACAGAAGGTATTCTGATCATTACTGCAGAGCATCTTAAACTCCTCATACGAATTGCACAGAATGTCACAGTACTACTAGCAGCTCTTGGAGGCATGAAAATTGCTGGCTGAAAAAAGAAAATGAAAGTTGTTCAAGAATAGAAGCAGAGGGAAAATTATCCTCATGCTGCTGAAATAATTAAAAATAAGGTGGAGTGCCTGATCTCTAAGGCTTGAGAACTGCTAACCTAGACTAGCCATCTACTGGAAAATAGCCAGAGCTAGTTGAGATGAATGTAATCCTTATTCTGACTAGATAAGGAAAGAAAAAAATCCTTTGAGAGACAGACTTCTGCCTGATGTTCTTAAGGAGAACAAGAAAATACCTGCCAAGCTCAATTTGTTTCAATTACACAGACTTCTATCTCCTGAAGCCACAGAACGGCGTTACACAGGTTTATGGAGGTAATTTGGAGTTCCAGGGTTTCTCTCTGAGTTGTACGGAAAGGGGAAAAGATCCTTTTGTGCACTGCTTTGTCCGTCACTATCAAGAAGGCAGCCTAGTACACTTCAGAAACCAGGTCATAATGAAATGCATCATCTAAAAATTTAAGGAACCGTTTGTGTTCCTTGCTAAAGGTCACATAGCACATCCATTATGTTCACCACATCACTCTGTACTAATCAAAGGAAAATCTCTGCTTTTGTTTCGGAAGTTCATTATCTAAAAAATCTCTGTATTTTTTTCCCCCCTCATAGCAAAATCCTTCTGTGTGAAGCTACAAAGGGGAAAGAAATTAAAGGTGTCACATTAGAGACTGCCTAAATAGAAAGAAGACATGCTTAGCACTCAGACACTTCTGCCAGGAACACACTCACTGCAATGCTGTCACGTTTCTGAAGGCCGGGTAGGTAAGAGATAGGATTAAGGCAATCTCAAGCATTTATGTGATGGTACCTGACACCCTAGGTCTGAGCGCACAGTTCTCCTTCCACTAAGTAGTACAGGAGAACTTAACAAAGTTACCTCACGTTCCTCTTCATTCTCTTTCTCTGGGTTTGTCAGGCATCGTGCCCAAGGCCAATGCAGCAATGAAGCCTGTACATGGGGCTCTATCTCTACATAAATCTGAAGGCAGAGGGTACTGCAGGAAAGGGTTGGGAAAACTTTTCAAAAATTGAGAGATACAGAGAAAACTGATCCAGTTAGTAACATATAATATGAACTAACATGAAATATAATAAAGAATCACATATCTGGTAGGAAACAACAAAAGCCTATTGACTTAGGGAGAATTCTGCAAATAATCTTCTAAAATTATCTGTGCCTGCTCCTGTTAAGTGACAACACCTTGTAGAAGACCTTGTAGCACACCTGACCCTTTGGTACAGACACAGCCAGCAGTTTCACCCGTGTAAACAACCCCCCCTTGATTATCCTTGTTGATAAGAATATTCACAATTCCATCCAGCTCTGAACTAAAGTAATGCTTTTAAACAAATACTTCATCCAACGCTTCTGAAGTTAAGACTCAGAGGTAACTTAAGCACAACACCAAGTGCAGCATGAAGGTACCTTAAAAACTGATGCAGTCATTTCCTTCAACATCATCTGCTTTTTAATTCTTACAAACTCCAAAACATGCAGAGACATACACTTGTCCATACACACCTGCAGGATGCTCTAAAACAGCCTACAGTATATACCTCACATGACAGAACATACTGCACTAAAGATTAATGTGTTCAAGTACAGACCAATATATAGTTGGCACCAAGTAAAACAATCAATCAAATCACATTTTGTACTTTTTCTCACTTCAACAGCTTAAGACTGATGCTGAATTTTAGATCTATAAATGTTAATGGCATTAAAATGATCACTGAAAATTGACAGATTATCAAGATGCCATAAAGTGTTAAATAATTACTATTAAATGTGTGCCGTGGCACAAGCACCACGTTATTTACTGTAAATAAATGAACAGTGAAATAGTACGTTTCCTCCAGAACTCAAGACTTCAGAGCAATGAATAAGCTAAGTGCTAAGTCTCAATTTTTACTTATTCCATTTACAAAAACAATCCACAATTCTGCAGAATATCTATCTCCATTGATGGAGACAGGTTCTGTAGTCTCCCTCTCACAGTACCGATTCTTTTGATTTTGAAGAATTGGTTCATTAAAAATTGATACAATTGTGAGCATAGACTTAAAAATCTACAACAAATTCAATGGAAATACTTATAGGTTACTTACTTTCAGCGTTAGACAAAGTGCAGGGATTGCAGTCAATCAAAGCTAACTGAAAATGCTGGAAAAGAAAGAATGATTTATTTTTCAAACAAACTATTACTAGCACTTTGGCAAGTTACTAAGAAGAAATCAATACTACATTTTACCAGATGTCTTAAAGAAAACAATTTTCAATTTCTGTTCAGCTGTTTACTAGAGGTATTATTTTTAATTGCAGATGCAGCAATGCTTCTAGTATTGTCACATAGCAACAAACATCTTCACAAAAAAATTGGGATAGCGTCTAGAAGAATGATTGTGTTAAATGAATGGTCAAAAATGGAAGATCAAGTTTTCCTCGGAATATACAACTGGGAATGTAGTCATACTATCTCACAGCCTCAAGGAGATAAACAGCAAAGCTCTCAATTTGTCTACCTGAGAGAAAAAAACGAATACTATTCCTTCAAATTGAGTGATTCGAAGTCATTTTAGAAAACTGATCTCTTGTCAAAAAGCACTTAAAATTAATACCTTTACACTAAAACATGAGTTCATAAGTTCTTACATTCTCTCCTCCAGGTGTTGAGATAGCTTCAGTTAAACATTAAAGTTTATTTTTAATCACTCTTCCACAAGAAATACAATAAATATTTTTTAAAACTTCTTCACATTCTGAAATTCTGAGCCAAGTATTTCACTCTTCTAGAAGGAAGGTCACACAAGCAAACCAGCGAAGTCTGTCTGCCAGAAAGTCTGGATGTGAGCAATCATTTCACAAGTGTCACACTAATTCAGTGGTCACCATTTACAGTTTGAAAAGCAATCAAATGCGTTGGGAATGAACGGAACAGGCATACAAACTCAAGTGCCTCTGAACTTTTCCATAAACTTCATAGAAAACTCCTACACAGTGTAGAATTTGTATTAACATATTAAATCAACAGAGAATAAGGCCTAGGAATACAGGAACCTAAGAGACAGCATATAAATCCTGTGGCTAAGAAATACAGTTCCAGACTTCTCATACATAAAACTATTGATGCTTTAGTATATTTTATCCTGTTAGCACCAAAATGGTAAGGTAGCTCCGGCTGTGCCGGATGCCAAACCAGGTGGCATCAGGAGCTTATTAGTGCAGCTAGGAAGAAAAAAAGTTTGAAAAACCCCATCCTTATTAAAGAAGGTATGTGCAACTCGCTTTCAGCATTGTCATACTCAGAGCTACTAGATACAGATACCACACAACCTTCCCCATGGTCCTAATAGTACCTCATGTATAACAAGTCTGTATAACACACATCTCAAAGATTTGTAACAAGGATTTAACAGACCGCCAAATTTCTAAATAAACATTGTTAACAGACAGATTATTAGAAAATTAATGTATTTGCCACAGCAAAGCATAAAAAAACCCGTTCACGCTCTCATGAGCTCTGGGAGGCACAGCAATGCAGTTACCTCCTCACTGACTTCTATCAACATTATTTGTAACAAACATTATTCGTAAATGAAACAAACTCAAGCTGAATGATAACACAATTCAGATTTTTAATGAACATTTTAGCAATATCATTCTCAGAAAAGATCACAGAAAGCAACAAACTCACATACATATTACTGGTAAAATAACTTCTTTACCTTAGAGCAAAGCATTAAATAATAGCTTATAAATATTAAATATTAGCTTATTTCTCTGCCTTGCCTGTTCCTTTTTCTACTGTTCGGCAGGCAGACAACTTAAAATCTCCCCTCACTTACATTGCAATGCAGGTTGTGTGCCTCAGAGACATCCTTTAGTCGGTTACCATAGTGATTCTACTAAGCAGGCAACTTAAAAAAAGACTAAATAAAAATAAAATGCTCTACTTTATAGTGTGTTTTGCCTGACAAAAGAAAAAAAAAAAAGGAACAAGCCTATATACTTTGGCCTGTAGATTGCACATACCGACCTAAAAGGTACAAAATCCTTTTTACACAGATGTGTCATCTTGCACTGTCACTAACAATTAAAATGAAAAGATAAAGCAGAAAGGAACAGATTCGGTATCACCTAGCAATGGTATTATAAAAAATTAGCAGATCTAAAGAGAAACGACTGACAACTGCTCTGTAGTAACCTTTTCAGAGGGGTTACTGCAGTGAGACTCACTGAGAGAGAGCAGGCAACCATATAAGAAAATCTAATCATTTTAATATTTAAATATGCCAGTAGTATCAGTGCCGTACAGTAAAAAAAAGAAAGCAGGAATATTCTCAGTAATGCCTCCTAAAATTTACATTCTTACTGCTACGTTAGCTGACTTTTAAATTTCAAAATGCACATTATGAAAATTTTCTAAGCATAGTATATTTCTGCTTATACTGTTCACTAAGCGACAAACCATAAAGAAATTGATAAAGCGAAGACTGTAACTACAGCAAAATAAACCATTTGCACTAAACAATTATCACAAAGCAATACACAGAAAAGCCAGAACCTTTCAGACCAAGAACCTTTGAAATGCACATACTCCGGCAAACCTACACCTCTTGCCAGATAAATAATACATAGCTCCCATTAAGTATTCAAAATCAGACCAAAAAAAAAAAGCATGCATTCATTCTAACACATAAACCTCATCAGTCAAAAGCAGATCCACTGATCACAATTACCAGCACCAAAAAATTTAAAAAATAGAAATAATTTCCAACTTCCATTTCTGCAACAAACAGAAGCAGCTAGCAAACATCTGCACCTCTCTCAAATATTGCAGTACTGAAGCTGGCTACTGCTGTGTGAAATAGTTATTATGCAGGAGAGGCCGCTGCAGTTCAGAGACGACACACAATACCTCAAGGCAGACAGCAGTCTACAGAAATTCAAATCCCGAGTAAGAGGATTTACCTAGAAGGCAGTGTTCTGAATGTTAAAAAGTAACAGGCTCACTTCAAGAGCTGCAGCTCAAGTCATAATATACCTTGATTTGTAGCCATCTGCAACTGCACAATTATCTACAGCCTATTTTGCCTCCTCTGGAGTCCTTGACTCGCCTCTGATCATGGAAACAATTTCGAAGTAACCTTTCCAAGGATCACAAGTACAGTGGATAGCAGGTAAACAGAACTGATGAAAGCGTTAGGTCTGGCAGTAAAGTAACAGTAATCCGACACTGATTTAGGTAACTTAGTATGTTCTCACTACTAGGATTAACTCCAATTCTCCTAACAAATTAGTACTTTACAATTTCAGAAGCAAGTAGCCAGGTTTTTGGGGTTGCTTTAATCAAGAAATCACAAACACAAAAAGAACTGTTTTCTTCTTATGCAGTATTTCCAGTACTGTCTGCGTTACATCCAATCCTGAGAGCTCAAAACAGTGATTCTACGCCCTCCTCCTCTCAAGGACGACATTCGTAAGTTTAATAGCTCTCAGTTCTGCATTTATTTAGCAAGCAAGGCAAGCCATCATTTGAAACCTGACCATTCTCACAGACTTACCATGTAGGAAAGCTCCATCATGACTCAGTAAAATTCTTTCAGGAGATGGCTTTTTCTGCCTATGTGACCTAGGTGTGATGTCTATGTTCCTCAGAGCAGCCTTTGTTTAGATAAGTAGGACACAGAAAGCCTTGCATAATCAGCCGTGGCAGAGTGCCAAGCCTCCATTTGCCAGGCGTGCTCGGGGCCAGGGGCCAGGGTCAGGGGAGGACATGCCACATGTGCTGCTATATCAGCTCACTGCTCCACTCTCCAGTGTTGTCTGAATTGAGAACAAATTCATCTTGTAAGATGAAGGTTTGTGTACTGTAAACACACAGTTGCTTTTGTCCAACACTCAAAAAAAAAAAACCAAAACCCCTCAAGACTGAGGAAAACTGTTACAGGGACAGGGCAGAGGAAAGCTGCCTCAGGACAGAAGAAACAAAGGTCACATACACACTTGAACTGAACAACAGCAGTATGAAAAATTATTTTCAAACAGAAAGATCAGGAAAGCTGTATCGTCACCAGTCAAAAGGTTGCATTCAAATCTACTGACCAGTATCTCACATAGTGCAACACGGTGATTTGCACAAAGCTATCTCAATACTCACACTGTCTGCATGTTTTATTATTTGTGCAACATCAGAATTTAGTGATTACTGTGTTAACATCCCGAAGGACCGTCAGCAACAAAAAAATGCCAAAGGGACACTATGAAACATAAGAAACATATGAAAAGAAACTATGAAACGTAGGATGAGTGGGGGCTTGCCCCTGATGCTGCATCACTAGCATCACCATGGAGCTGAACCGCCCTGAGCTGGGGTCATTTCAGGCCCTGCAGCACTCTGACTACAGACAGTCACCACACAGTCACCCAGGCTGACCTGAAGGCACGGTCCTGTCCTTGCCAGGTATCTGTGGCTACCTAGCCCATACACAGGTAGCTACTACTGCATGCCCTGACTACCAACCTTTCAATTACAGGTACAGCTAATAAACCCGGACAAAGGCACCTCAAGAGGAGGTCCACAAATGAAGTGGTATTGGTACCAGCACTGATACTCATTAGCTGGAATGCTCAACTTCTGAGCCAACTATTTCTCTGCTCATGGTTTGGCCTTCCTTGCCCTGCCCCCTCAAACAACAGAAGATGCCACACAGCACGTTAACTTCTATCTTAGCATTTACTCCTCTCCGTGATCATGACATTTCTAATACACACCTACAGTTTTCTTTCGCAGAAAAACTCCAAAACTACTCAAAACCCCAAGCAAAACTAAGACAGAACAAAAGAAAACACTCTGTAGGCCAGACACTATGATAGTGTGATCCACTGTCTAAAACCGCTGCACTAATAACGCTCTCGCCGTCTGATTACAGTGCCATGCCACATTAAAGAAAACTTTGATGTTTTTACTTCCTGTATATGTCTCTCCATCATACGCATATGCAAACTACAGAGACTTAGAGAGAAACATCATTCCAAATGCTGCTTTCCATCCACTCACATTTTTATTAAAATAATCTTTCGACTCATTTCATCTTGCTTTCCACAAAATGCTTTTTAGGCGAAGTGCTTGAAATCTTGGATATCCACCTTGCAATAGCTAAAGCCCTTTGCTTTGTTTTGTTTGTTTTTTACCTAAAAATGTCACCGATTAGTTTCTGGTTGAATTACAGACATAAAACCAGACATAAAGTAAAACTTGTATATTTCGACTAGTTCATTTTTCTTTAATAAATAAAAATTTCTTTAATAATTAAAAACCAAGGTTTCAATTTAACATGTTTAAACTTAAAAATTACTAATCTAAAAACATAAGAAACAACTACATTGCAAAATAACACTTGGAGGCTTGAAAACACAAATTTTCACTTTCATAAATACATTTTTATTTACTACTGAGAAAAAAGAACATAAGAACGAACAATATGTCTATAAAGGCTACATGTTGGCATACAATAGATAACAATACCTTTCATAAAGATATATAGAGAGAGACAGGACAGTTATTTGAGTAAGTGATGGAAAAGTGTCTGATAGACTTAAGTACTTCAAGCTGGTCATCTGTATATCTTTTTTTTTAATATTCCATGCATATTCATTGAATTCATGCATTATTTTCCCAATAAATTCTAATTCTTTCACAGTGTCTTTCTTATCCTAATATAAGCAGTATGTCTTAACATTACTAACGAACGAGAATCTTTAGGAAAATAATTGAAAAATTAAAGCCATATTTGAATTGATGATGCACGGCAAGATCAAAACATAGGCCTGAAGCAAACTACTAGGATAGCTGTTTTGTGTATAAATAAAGAGGGAAAATTTCTAAAGCTAAAAGGCAGTATTCTACTGTATTTCTACTAAAAGGCAGGTAATTGAAAATGAGAAACTGAGTTCTCATTCTAAGGGTTTTGTTGCTCAGTACAGGATGCATCTGCAATACTTAAAGAAAATCCCCAAAGCACAACACAGCTTGATTTGCCATAAAATAAGCTGCTTATGTTCAGAGTCCCTACTGACCACCCACTACAAAAAACCCACGCCAAACAATGCACCACCAAAAAACCCCAAACAAAAGCAAACTGAACAGCCCCTCACAAAACCAAACCCATCCCATTTACCCACCGTTCGCTCCATGTTATCATTCTAATACAAAAACCTATGATTTCTTTTTTTCCCTTGGGTAGTCTCTCAGCAAACAATGGAAGTGAAATGAATTTTACATAAGTAATACCAAAACTGTAATTTTTCTTTTTTTACTCTGCTTTTCCTCCATGCATGTCAGTGGTGCCACAGCATCAGCCGCCCCTTCATGCTCTACCTTGCTCTGCATTCAGCTGCCAGCTGTACAAAAGGCTTTGGCGCTGCCCAATGCACAGCAACACGTGTGGATGGGACAGTTCCCTTCACAGCAATCGTTCATGTTCCACCAGACCAGACCCACCACCAGTCATTTGGTGCCTCTGGTGCAGATCAAGCCAACTAGATCAGCTGGTCCTCAGCTTGCAGAGCTCAAATGGCTCTGAGGCAACATGCCATGCAGCAATATTCTAGGTCCTGTCTCTCTGAAATCCCTTTCATTCTGAAGTGTTTGCTAGAAACTGGTTAAGATTCAAAAGTACTTAAGAGAAGAACTGAGACACATGGGCAAGACAGGATGATTACATACATGCATGAAAAAAGGAGGCTAAAATTTAAAACAGGAATTCAATCAATAGGAAAATAACTAGGATACCAAGTGACATGCCAGAAATGATGTGTCACATGCTCAGAAGCTTGAACATTTTTTCCGACTGCATTTACCAAACGAATAAATAGGTATATTAAATTTCCAGAGATCTTGCTTTACTTTCCTTTCAGATCATCACAGTGCCACCACAGCTAACACCACTGAACACAGTATTCCCGGCATCTTTTGTAGGAAACGGCAAATAGGAAGAGGGCAGCAGGACATGTAGTAATGTGTGAAAAGGTCAGCACTGTAAGTAAACTTAATAACATGTTGCTGCTATAGTAATCAATAATAAAGTCTACCCTCTCACACTACCAAGTTACTGCCAGTTGATTTTGGAATTAATTGTGCTTTTCTGATGAATGGGCGAATTCAGCTTTCACGTACCACCTCTGAAGGTAGCGCTGCCTTAACTGTCACATTACACAAGGACTATTTTATTTTCAACTGGAAGGGCCACTTTTTTATTTTTCCTTCTTTCCTTAATGTAAGCCTGAAGGCCAAGTAATTTTCACCAGCACTGGTGTTATTGCCAGAGTTTATGGCACTGAGATAACAGAACAGTCAAGGGTTCTCATAGCAATTTGCAAGTCTTTACTGCAGCAATGTTAAAAACATAGAAAAGCAGTAATTGATTTTGAAAAAACACTGAGAGTTGATTTTATGCTTGTTAAACAGCACTCTAGTAATTATCTTGATCATCAACATCTTAAAATAGTAAAAATTAATTTTGTGCTTAAATTGCTTACATAAAATATAGATGATTTATGGTAATGCTCTAAAATTGTGAAAAACATGGAATATATGACCTTCAGACTCCCTTCGCCTGAAGACTCTTACTGACAATGACTCATCTGTTGGCAATGGTTTATTCTTAGCAATTACAGATTTAACATGAATGTTTAAATACCATCAAAAACATTATGATATTTCAGAGTAAATTAATGCAATGTTGGTACAATCTGTGAAATCCAGAACAGTCAAAAGCGAATACCAGACAAAAAGGTACTTCTGCTTTCCACCCTAATGTTGAGCGGGAAGCTCAAACTGGGCTATGAATTACATTACACAGAGCCCCAGCGAAAGGCTCTGTGCTCAAGGCCAGTCACTAGCAGGCTGGATCCTAAACCCCATGACTATCCTCTAAAATCCTGGATCCTTTCAAAGAGGTCCACAACCCCCTAAAAGGCACAAGACAACTATGTCTTTTCATTACTTTGGGTTACTTCCCTTTCTTTTGTGAAGAGATGAGATATTCTCAGGGAACAAGACAGATGTTCTGTGAAAACATCATTGCGCACTCTTTGCATCATACCCCTTACTCATTATGTTCTACCCATACTTGCGCATAACCACTTTGTTTTGTTCTCTTCACTAAGGAACTGCTTTCTGACTTGCCCCTCATTCTTCCCGCTTACAGAGTTCTGGCTTAAGGGGGTTTTTTTAACCATCAACTCAGGGATCAGTCAAATTGGCTTTTAAAGAAGCTACTGCCTTGCTTGTTCTACTTAGTCTACTCCTCAAATGATGTATTCGGATGGATAAACTGCTATGTTTCAAACACAGATATTCTGCTTTTCAACAAAGTACATCAGTTTCAGGGCTCTACATGAAATCCACAGCTGAGCTGAGCTGCTGTCAGTTGAAACTGTTTGAGACTCAGTGGATTGTCCCACTGGGTCTTTCCTTTCTCACTCCTCACTGTTATTGTCTGCTACGGATTGCAACCTCCACTGCAAAGGAAGCAAACCAGAAACTCTACCTCAGCTGTTTCAGCTGATACTTCCAGAGTAGAGTTTTGTGTTATATTTTGCACCGGAAGGGGATAAGACAGCTCTACCTGCTCCTTCCCTTTCATGCGCTCCTGCCATCTATCTTGCATTGAATCTAACAAACAGCAATTGCAAGCTGAGCTGGTTCAGACTTCTGATCCACCTCAGTCTGCAAATGGGAAAAAAAAAATAAAAATCACTGGATTCAATATAGCAGCGGAGTGACAAACAATGCAATCAGGATTGCAAAGTGGAAAATGAGATAACCTTATAGCAACAACATGCAGTTACATTGTTTTAAGGACAATGTGAAACTACCCTTAATGCAATACCCCCACCTCATACACCCTCACTTCCGTCACCCCTCACCGATCATGTTTATCTCACCATCCTTTTAAAGATCTTCACTCTGCACCAGGGTAAGCTGTTTTCTGCTGCTGCCATTTGTTTTCTTAAATGACTTAATCACACTGAACATAAAGCAATGGAAGCATGATAATTTTGCATACAAACGCTTAATTTCTTTCTGTTTTAAAAAATTTTGGGGGCATTTTCCCCATTCGTAGTTGGTGTATTGAAAACTAGAAGTTTGGTATAGTCAAAAACCTTGTGATAAGGGACCCTTTTATTTTGCAAAATGAATAAACAGTAAATTATTTACATTGAATTCTCATAATATCTATTTAAATACTTGACTCAGTGATAGAGTTACATATTTCATGGCACGGCAGCAACAGGTTATTTTTCTTGATCTATTTCATCTATTAAAAATTAAAATGCAGAAGTTCCTTCCCCTACTTGATTACAAATTTACTATGTTGTGTTTTGTCCCTACGCTTTCCCTAAAGATAAAACTAAAACATCTCATCTTTTATTCCCTAAGCATCACAACATCTAACACAAAATCCATGCCAAAGTACAAGGAAACAGGACCATCCAAACCGGCACATAATCCCTTTCCCAACAGAGTGATCCACCTCTACTTCCCTTTGCTCCTTCTGCCATTCATTGCACTGTATCTTTCCCACTCCCAGGCAATACAACCTTCACTAATCACCGCTTCCAACGCCCCTTGTCCCTGGAGGTGGAAGCTTGGACTCTGGACAAAGAAAGGAAGCCTGATGAGAGAAGTGCTTCCTATTATTACAAATATTGAAAGGAAAAATTGACTAACGCTCTTTCAAATCTTGGACAATGTGATTCTGATAACCTCACACATACAACTTCCAGGAAAACAATATTCCAGGAAAAGGAAGCCACAAGATTCTTGAAAACAAAGTATTTCGTATCTTCAGTAGTTTTAGGAGATTGATATGCAGAAATATGTTTATAAATTACACTTATTTACAAATTTAAAAATTCTCAGCCCTGTAGGTATATTTCCCAGCACATGAAACTCCATTAAAAAGACTTTTTTTTTTCTTTCCAAGACACACATACCTAAATTCAAAGGTCAGGAAAGAAGGAGCATGAGGATAGGGTAGGAAATTGAAGAAGGAGAGACACGGGGAAATGTGTTGGAGGGAGATAAAATGACAGATTACAATCAGAGATTGAAAGTGAATGGAAGCAGTAAAAAAATTTAAAGGAGTACAGAAGAAATAAAGTACTGTATTAACACCATTTCTAACCGATTAGCCACAAATTGTTGTCTTAGAAGCTGACCCTCAAATCAGGAAATAAACTAATGATTAACTGCTGGAAAAGTAGAAACCATATTAAAAAACTGGTAAGAGAACATTATTTTGCATAATGCACTATTTTAATGAGAGCCCTACTCCAAATTTTTGATCTTCTGGAGTCAACAGTGCTCATCCTTAATTTTCTGTGTATTTCAAGCACCTTAACACACCTGAAAACCTGCCCTTACTCTGTCTCTAGGCTAAGATACTTCATTTTCCAGCACTTCAGCTTCCAAGCAGGTAGTATTTAACTGCTATATGCTTAGGCATTCCTTGCAGTTTTAAGAGACAACATAACTTGTAACAAATGTTAATTCAATTTGAAAGGACTTAAACCTACCTTTAAACTAGACTCATAGTCTGTGTTCACTTTGAACATAAGCCCAAGTCGCAAATGAATTTCCTTGGCTCGACAAAAGCTGGGATCAACATAAAGCGCCTCCTGAAATGCTTTAATTGCCCTGAAAGAAAAACGAAGATTAAAACCATTATTTTTTTACTGAAGTATTATTTTATAATCAATGTTATTTATCCGACTAGCAGAAAGTGGATTAGAAAGCGCTGCTACAGAAGAACGTACTGAAATAATGCTTCACATGCTATGTTTCTGGTGCATGGCTTTTGATTCCCCAAGGCCTGGGTAATTTTGTACTCCAGATACCCTGGTATATTTGAAAATTTAGTGTCTTTGCTATTAATCTAGAGAAACTAATTTGCTGCATGAAATACAGTAACATATCTGGTATTTCAGAAAGGACGACTCAGGAATTAGTAATAAAATTAGTGCAACTTTAGACCAATACAGCGAGGATTCATGTCAAACCAATTGCTAGGTTGCTTTTGATTCCAGGTAGCGCAGACCCCCAAAAGCAGCAGCAGAATAGAGGGCCCTGAAGGGGCGCACCTCTCCCCACTTCAACAATTTGCTCTGCGTTCCCCTTCTCCTCCCTTTCTTAGCATCAGTGCTGTGCAGGACTCAACTAATACTTACTGCTCCATTATTTTCCAGTCACTCAATCACCTCCAGGAAAACACAGATATGAAAGCCTACCACCTCCTCCCATTGTAACCCGCTTTTCATATTCCCATGATAGGCGAAGATGGCTCTGATTCCACCTCCTTACCTTCAGATCCTCTCTACACATGCCCCTGTTCATGATGGCACTGTACCAGATAAAACAAATGTAACAACTCTATCTTCACAAAGAAAAACCACGATTACGAACAGGACTGTTTTGCCTCTTGGGCCAACTGCAGAAAATTAGGACAGCCGAAATGCAACTAAAAGATCATCAATTTGAATTCACAGAGGAACTGAGGAATAAGCTAAGACTCATTGTGTTAGCTTGCCTGAGAGTCATTACAGGTTGAAACAAAATCCCTTCACATACATCACCGCCTGTACAATGACAGAAATCAGAATCAGCCTCGCTTAGGGTGGATTCAGGCAACTAGCCCAGGGAGCACAGTACCATTTGCTGTCCAAGGCAACCCCAGAGACCGGCACTGAGCAGGCAGCCTACGGGGCGAATTCTACCCACTGTGGAGCAGCACAGTGACACTGGACAGGAATTAATCACAGCGCCGAACCAAAATCACACAACGCTTAGGCAAACTGATTTAACTCCTACCCTCCAAGTGCAGTATTATTTATAAGGACTGAAGGGTAACAATCGCAGTGGGAAATTCAATAATTACTTTTCATAGACTTTTTTATTCACAAAACACATAACTGATAGTTTTTGCATCCATCGGTAAAAACACTTCCGCTCTACAATTCTTACAGGCACTTTTCTGATTCTTGATGGCAAAGTGAACCAAAGCCACAGAACTTCCTCTACAGACAATGCAAATTTGTTTGTACCTAAAGCATCATCTGACTTGTTTAAATAGGACTTCAGAGTAAATGGGCTTTAAAAGATAGAACATTTTTTATGGTGGAACTGAAGCTTCCTCTAGTACAATCTTTCAAAAGGCCTCCTCTATCTTGTACCCTACTTTTCTGCTTGCAGAGGAAAGTAAAGTGAAATGCAAAAGGGACATACTTGCACCGGCTGAGCAGTCTCTCACGTCTCATCTAAACTTCCCTGGAACAGCATGGGTTGTGATGAATCACATACCTCAGTGAAATCATAACAAACAAAGATCCATGTCTTGTAACGGTATGCTCACCATCATCTACAAGAGCACCACTCAAACTGGAAGGCCGAAGACTAGACTGATCACTAAACAGCAGCATGTATTTCAGCCCATGCTTTTGTTACGCCAAAGTATAGATTTTATGATTGCATATTTGCATTTCTTAACTCTAATATGGTTCTCAATATGTTAGCCACTGGTATTTAAAATCCATTAATTGCATCTTGTTCAATGACAAGCACTTAAAATTCTAAGAAGGAAGAAAAAACCAGTGTCTATGTTTACTATCAAAGAGAAGTGAAAAATCAGGAAAAAAGACATGGCGGTTCTATACCACATGGAAGACTGTGACCATGCTCATATACACTTTGTGTTCTTCATATTTTAGCTAGCTCAGAAAATAGCATTTCCCTGTTTCCTCTATGTCATGTCTCAGTTGAAAAGATCATTGAAACATGAATTTCTAAGAAAGCTTATGAGAAACTGTAAGACAAAAATAGTTTTCTAGTGTCTTGCTTACTGAACAGGAAATAGTATTCATTGTCCTGGCTGAGCAACAGAGTTAGACAAAGCCACGAGTAAAACAAACGACTTCTAAGGACAGTTTTGAAATTCAGTTTGAATGTACATTGTCACTCACTCAAAAGAACAAGAATGTCTTTCAGAGAAGCACAGCACTTCCAAAGACGGTAAAGTGATCATCAGTGGACAACGTGAAAAGACTGTGTCACATTTAGCACAGAACCTGCCAGTCGCAGACAGCCTCTGTGAGGTTTCAGTAAGATTTATCTCTATGCAGACAACACGGCAGCACCATTCACTCATCTAAGCTGCTTGTGGAGTCAGGTTCAACATTAGTAGTAATCACAAGTCTTTGAGATAACTTTACAACCCAACATAATTCTCCAATGAAGACAAGCTGAAAATGTGCAAGTAAGAAGAGAATGTGCAGGACAAGGCATCATTTCTCCAGACACAATCTCTGCAGGAAGTAAGGTCATGCTTTTCATTTTGGACACTTGGAAAAATAAATCTGATCAATCAAAACAAAAGTCTCTGAACACTTTCAGACACTGTTTGAGTTACCATGCTAACAGCGAAATGAATAATAATATTCTAACTGTACCTGATGGCTTCAGAAGGAAAGGCAGAAATACTTTAAAAGCTTTATTTCCTTGAAAGGTTAAAAAAATTCAAAAGAAACGTTGTCAGGGAGTATTGATTGCTCCCATCCAGTGCCTTGATTTGGCAATGGAATGGACACATTGGTAGAGAGTTTGGTGAAAGCCTCTCCACTCAGAAATTTTCTTTCAGTTTCTAATACATGATATATTAAAGAATGAATCCATATGCACTCAAAATGCTAGGGAACTCCTGGGTCAGTGTCTTGTTTGCATTTTAAGTTCTGTATTCTTGTATCCTTGGATGCCATAATAAAAACTACAAGAGAATTGTGAAAAGTAACATAAATTCAGACTTACAATGAAGCATAATTAGATCAGTAAATTAAGGGGAAATGTTGTAAGAACACAACAAATACTCCCCAAAGCAGCTTTTCTAACCAAACCCCAGATATTTAATCTTATCCATTCAAAATATTGGCCTGCCTCTTACTTAACTCTAGTTGATTATGCAATTTGTAGTTTTTCCAGGATGGCAATCACTGATAGTAACAAATACAAATTCCTCCCACTACTTTGAAAAAAAGGCATCATCAAAATTTCACAAAGTGATCTGAAAGGCACCATTTTCAACAATTTCTACCAGCAGTAGGAACTTGTGTCTAATCTGGCAATTATAACCTGACTTTAAATAGTCAGTAAGATTTTGATAGAATGAAACTCTCAAACTTCAAAAAGACGTTTACTTATTAACTCTTACAGACAGACAAGCAATTCTACACCATAGCTGAATTAATACTGATCTCATTTTGCCTATGGGAAACATGTAAACAAACTAGCAATGTACTCGGGATTACAGGATGCAAAGAGCTAAAGTATGAAAAATCAGTTTTATTTTGGAGCTACCTGTTTCCCAGAGCCATGCCCAGAACTCCAGACTCAGCCCCTTACTACATCAATAGCAAAACATGCAACATCACTGACATCCATTTCAGTTTTAAAGGCTCAGTAACATCTGATGCAGATGGCACTGGGGCTTGGTACAGGCTGGTACAACACAGAAACAGACAGACATAAAAAGTGGAAAGTAGGAGCAAGTGTTGTAGCAGTCGAAGGGAAGTGAGAATGTGGCCCAATGTTGGTGACTGCAGTCCCTCCGGGCCCATCTGTTTGCCAGATACCGCAGGAATCACTTGATTCTTCTACAGTTCTTTGTTTGCTCTGAAACGTCACCAATCCCATTTCTGCCCTCTGCCCAAGCCTACATCCAGAAAGATAGAGCTCTAATGGATCCAAGGCATCCAAGTTACCCAGATGCTTTCCCTCAAAGTTATTCTATCGCTTGACCAAAACCAGAAGAACAGACATAACCTAGTAACTTGATAATCTGTCACATATGAAGCAGGACTTGGCTTAAGAAGCTAACAGCTTCCTTCACAGATGATGGCACACAGCCTTCCTCGAGCAGGTTGTTACTCTCCACCACTAATTAAATGTCCTTCATGCACAGACAGAGCTTTTGATTTTAATCCTTCAGCAGACTAAACATACTGTAGTCCAAAGGATAAACCATCAAACGAAGGGCTGGGAGCTTTCATACTGCAGAAATAAATGACAAGTCACCTAAATTCAGCAAGAAATTATTTTCAGTTTGTTCTCTGATGATATTGACAACTGCCTGGTAAGAGTCAACTTTGTCTGAGTCTACTAGGATTTATTTAAGTAGAGTTTTCTCCAAGAATGGGAGCATTTCGACTAACAGGCAGGTAAGGACCTTGACAGCACAGGACTCTCCCCTTCTCACAGGCAAACAGCAACCACCATGAACCAATAGTTTCTCAAATAGGTGAAGGCTGGCACATGAGACTACTGAAAAAAAAAGTTTACATTCCACTGCAGACTTGGTTACTTTAAAACCAGTTTAATTAGCTGCTTTACTATTTGGGGATGACTGTGAGAACAGTGAAATTTCATTTTCTGGAAAAAGATGAAAGAAAATGACAGCCAGGGAGAGCAAGAGAGAGACCAGGCTCCTTTAGCTCAAGTAAATGGTGCAATGTGATTGGTGCGAAGGCCGTCTGTGTTTTCCTGTAGGCACATGGAAAAGAATGCTCCTGCCTCACTGAAATCTTCAAAGACCTTCTAGGAGAAAAGCGACTCACAGGTATCCGGAAGCCTGCACGGTGACCAAGAGATGAGATGCAGTACCACAGATAACAACTGAGAGCTGCCTTCTGCTGGCCTTTGGCGGGTTGTGGGATTTGGCAGCAGTGGAGGTGGGATGGAGAACCTTCTCAGCGCTTGTATGTTGGAGCTGAAGGTAGGTACCGCGCTCTCCCAGTGGGGGTTGTATGCTTCCTCCTTCTTGCCCATTAAATGTCTTTACCTGAATTAGGTAAGAATAATGAAAGACTGCAGCTACCTTCTTGATGCCAAGATCCAACTTTGCATCAGAGTTGAAGAGGGCAAAGAATGCTTTCTTGTGCTGAATTCCTATGTCCCTGTTCCATGTAGTCAAACTTACGAGAGCAGGACAAATTCCAGTGTACAGAACACCCTGTCTTACAGAAGTGCCAGGACGCAGCATTGAAAACAGACCGGACTAGCTATGAAGTTACTTTAAAGGAGACAGCAGATGACAGTGGTTCTAGGTATTGCTTGATATTGAACAGATGACAATAGTGCTTCTCTTTCGGCAAGGCTGGCTGTAGGAAGGCCAAGAAGTTCCAGTCAGAGATGGCAATTTTTCCTTAGGTAGTCTGCATCTTCAGTCATGATGGAGGTGAGGAAAAGGGTCTGGATCATCTCTTGCATTAGTCTGGCTTTTTTGGGGACTGTGTCGTGAAAAAGTGTCAATGCTGGAAAACTGAGTTTTACATTAACACTTCTACAGCTGATAAGGAATCCTTGGACTGAGGAGCCTGGGGGTATGCCAAATGGGGCAATGAGGAAGACTGATGCACCTGTAAAGTCCATCTGAGGAAAACTGTGTCTTTCACACACTGTCCAGGAATTTGCAAGGTAACAGTCACTGAAAACACTACAAGCTGGCCTTGGAGCATCACACTAGTACACTGGGATCCAACAAAGGTGTTAAGAGACAGTTTCAGGACACAACTGCAGAGCCAAACAATCTTTGTATCTTGGTGGGACTCAGAGTAAATCAGCAGATGATAGAACAGTCAGGCTTAGAATACTTACTGAAGTAAAAGAAAAAATTTGGCGTCCAAGCCACTACCCTTGGATGCAACTATTACACAGAAATGAAGAGTAGCCTTTGATTAACTACTGAAATCCTCTAAGTATTCAATCTAAAAGACAACTAAGAGGATATTAATTCAAGTTATGTTAGTATCTCAGCTGTCTGTATTCTACTGGTGTTGCACCCTAATTGAAAAAAGGTAAACAACAGGGAAAACCAGCCAACCACTTTATTTACTGCTTGATGATAAATGGTGCAAAAGAACAGAGTACCAAATTTTTATTACACTTGATTCAATCTATGCAGTTAATCCCTTATGGTGTATTTTACTATAACAATTGCATGAAATAGCTTTGGTCTGATCACACTATTGCAATGATCTGTATAAAGGTTAAGACCATTCAGTTCTTACATGAATAGACAAACAAAATCACCAATTTAAAGTGATGTATCAGCTAAGATTTGTACTTAAGATAATGCTGTAATGCTGCCTTAGTATATAGAGAAGTACATAATATTGAATTACAGTGAATTGCATATGTGCCTTGGAACTAATCCAAAACTTCTTATGGAAGCTGGAAAATGAAACAAAAACACAAAATACGAACGTGAATTCTACAAATGATCTTATAACCACTTGGTATTTTATTATCACTGTTTGCATGAGATATGAAAAAACCTCAAGCACTTCCTTACCCCTTCTTTTTACAGGGACTATGTACAGGCCTCTCACTAAAATTATGAATATTTAAAGTGGTGTGGATTAAAAAAAAGACAATGTTCACGGATGAAGCACAATAGCTTAAACCACCTTAGGTGGTCCAGAGGTCTCCTCTACCTGCCCCAAATACAAATTTGTGTACTCTATTAACATAAATACATGGAATAGTTGCAGCAGGAAATAAAACAGTTTAACTAGCATTTCACTGTGAAAGAAGTGGGATTCTACTCGCAATCTGCAAAAGAGTTCTGTGAAGAACTAAGATCTACTGTAAATGACTTGCTATCACCTCTAAATTTATTATGATTCTGTCACACCCAAACACCCACAACCACATTAGCCCACTCCTCTTGACCCCGAGAAAACATAGTAAGGAAAGGGGAGAGGAAGCACTCAAAGAAATGAAAAAGCAAAACAAAACTCAAAAACCGCACACAAACGTGTAAGACTTCATCTACACTAGATTTTCTTCCTCTAGAAATTCTACCCAATAGTCCAGTGATATCCAACTCCTTTAATACTGCACTATACATGACTTCGTATGAATGAAACGGCAAATATGATTATTCTACTCAACCTGAACATAAACCACTACGTGCAGTTAAGACATTGTAAGTTAAGGCATCAATTTACACTCGTGTTCTCAACACTCTTACTTAAAGCACGGAAGAAAAACCTGAAGTGAAGCTCGAATTTATTAATACCTCATCTTACCTAAGCACCTAACTTTGCTGCTCCATCCACTGAAAGGTGCTAAATAGCATGATCTGCTGAAGGCAAAAATCTTTGTTGAAAGGTGATCTTTCAAAAAATCAACTATTCTAAATCTAACAACTTTGTCTTATTTAATATTGCCTTACAGGTTTCTACTATTTTCACAGTGTGAATTGTAACAAGATAACCCTTTGAAAGAAGAACTGGTACACAAAATAGTCTTGAATTGTAAATGATGAAGCCAAGCCTGCGTAAGAAAAGAACGCTCTGAAACTTGGCCAAATTCAACCAGGATTGATCACAATCTTTAAACAGTGGATTCTCAGGTTTTCTGAAAAGTTTTTCTGTTCTTCTCTTTTTAATCAGAACGTAATAGACTTGCATGCCATGTACAATATGAGGCATTACTTTCACCGCTATCAATAAAGAAATCCATGTTCTGAGCTCATAATTTAACCAACTTAATTTGCAGAATAAAATCTTATTTGCATTATCCTGAGGAAAACACAAAACCTTTGTCTTACAGATACATAAAAACAATTTACTGAGCGGGGGGGGGGAGGTGCGGGGGAAATCCCCCTTTATTGTTCCATACCATCGGTCAGTAGTCACTCCGCCTCCTTAACTGCCATCATGCTTAGTCCAGTAAAATGATAAACTATTCATTAATCAATGAAGTAGATGAAATAGTAAAGTCAAATTTGTTTTATTTACAGTTTCCACACTGAGTGAAAGAGAGCAATGACTGAAAGTCTGCACCTTTCTGATTTTGTTCCAGTGACACTATCTCTTCAATAACATCCCGCAGTAAAAGTCTGAGGACCTTTCAATGGAAAATGACTGGGTCTATTCCATTCACCATTCTTCTCTCATCATCAATAAAGCAAATCCAAAATCCCAATGGAAAACCAACTCTCCTCCCCATACCCAAGAGCAGCCCTGCCAGAATTTACAACTGAGTTTTTACATCAGTTTTAAACATTCTGATTCAAGTCTGAGTGTACTGCTTCTCGTGTCCAAAACTTTCGTATTATACAGCTATGTATAAAATCACTGAATACCAAGCTAAATGAAAACAAACCACTTTGCCATTTCTTTTTGAAGAGAAAAGTAAAGTTTTTCATAAACAGGCCTTCACAAATATGTGAGTAGGGACAGTATGTCTTCTCCAAGCACCGTATCCATTACAAAAAATTGCAACTATCGAACACTCACGCTGAAGTTGAAATATTGACCTAGCAATAAAACACCGCACAATACCGATACCGTTACTTTATTCCAACTTACCATTGAAAGGCATTGTAATGGAAGTAGACCAAACCAAGGCCATATAAAAAGGCAGCATTCTGTAAAGGAAAGAGATAATGTTTAAAACCCAGATAAGACAACCATATGCTGTAAGATTGAGTTTCCAGTATTTTATTTATCCTTTGACATTCTATTTGTTACTAGTGTATTTAAAGTTCACCTTGAACACAAAGAATCAAAAAGAAGAAAAAGACAGGTAGGCTTAAAACAACAACAACAAAAGTGATTCTCTACAGAATATTTTTGAGGAATAGTAACAATAATAATATTCAAATACTTCCACATCAGAGAAATTGATGTGCTTTGTTCTACTTGTACAACAGCAGGGAAGGAAATGATGGAGTAGAGGTCTTTGGCAATTTAATGTAATAAAAAATGTTTTATGACTGAACACCAGTTGATACTCATAATATTTTATACTTGCATAAAAGTAAACAAAGCTACACACTCTAATTTCAGTGTCTAAAGTAGAACATTAATTATATGAATCTGAAAACATGCTTAAGGAATTTTCACTTTTCTGAATATAATTGGCTTCAAACCTAAGACATTAATATTTCTTCATCTTTAATCAATTTTCAATTTCAATTTTCTATTTCCCTACTTTGCAGGGGGGTAGGGTGGGTGTGTGTGTAAAGAATGAACCGTTCTCCTTCTGGAAACCCATTTCTCCCCCCATTTTCTTTTCACAGAAAACTGTGATTTGCTTCTAAACCAACATGATTAGGGAAGTTTAATGAATGTTAAACTATCTGATTCTATGAATAATTATTACATATTTCCTAAATTGGGAAAAACAAACAAATTGCTTTTTTTTTTAGAAGTTATGCCAGAGCATAGGTATTTTCTATTTAGCAGATCTATTCCATTATTTACAGGTGACAACACACACATGGTGTCTATGACACATTTTTAGTCTTTCCTTATGCATAATTCTGGGTTTGAGAGACCAGGAATATGCCCCAAAGAACACAAAGTTCTGACACAAGAACAAGAGATGGAATTTCCATTATTGAAGATAGTAATGCAAAATAATCCCTCTCTCACTTGCACACACTTCAACAAGTCAAATTTCTATGGAACACCGCGAAAGGAATCTCAGTTATGCCTGAAACCCAATCCAAACATAAAAGGTATAACCAAATTTCTTCTAGAAAATACCTGGTAACCAGAACAAAATTCCAAGAGCATTCATCAGAAATAGAACCAAACATTCCCATTTCATTATACCTCATTTGTATCTTCTAAATGCAAATTAAAACCCGGGGAAGTGCCAAAGATCCTTTCATGAATACAGTTGGATCATAGCTTCAGCAATGGACAGCTTCCAAGAAAAAAAAAAAAGCTGTGGTATGACCAGATACTACCGCAACCAGACCACTGGAAGATGTTAACAGGGGGAGCGGAGAGGAAATTATATAAACAATGAAAGATGACACTTAAATACTACCATAAAACCACATTCCTGTTTAATTGAACAAAAACACAACACGGACATCACAAAGATGAAAGATCTTTAATTCTGTATCCCATGTATTTCCTGCTTTCCAAGCGTGCTCAAGCAACAGCAGACTAGGAAAGAAGGCAAGCTCAAAAACTGAACATAGGTAACACCTTGATACGTAATTTTAAAGGAAGAAGTAAGATAAGGAGATCTTCACAAGTGCAGCATGAAAGCCTACAAAATACAGCGTACACTAGTAATCTTTATTGTGTTCGAGCCAGCCTCGTTTCTAGAACAGGACTTGAAATTGTCCAGCACTATCTCAGAGACCCACCAGTTGCGATGAAGACTAGATCATCATAAAGATTGAGAATAACAGTAATAACAAAAATCCGTCATCACAACACCGCAAAATTCAAGAAAAATATGCCACACAACTAAAACTGCTTGAATATTCGAAGAATTTAATTTCCTCTTCTGAAGCTTGCTAGAATTCGCAGTCCAAACGAGTTACAGATTCAGGAGATTAATCTAGCTGATATTTTGACCCTAAGGTTTAATGATCATCAACTTTCAAGGCACAACAGGACCAAGATACAGGCGATTTGTCCAAATGTAATTCATATATCAAGTTCACACGAAGCTTTCAGGTTATCCCCACCCCAGTAAAATACAAAATCAACCATTACTGCGCTGTCCTTTGTTCTGTGATTGGTTTTCCTGTTTTCCTCTCATTCTCATTTGGCCCTACAAAGCATTTGCAATGAACCTTAAAAATATGTTAAACTGCCACTGTCTTCTCAGTAAAAAAAGGAGCAAGATTTAAGCCTCTGTAATACTTTACTTCAAACATAAAGATGCAAATACCGAAATATCAGTGTAGATCATTTTTATCTACACTGAAATACTATAATTCTAGCCACATGTAACACCATTACTATTGCTTGTTCATTGTTTATTGTATTTGTCTTAATGAAGGTATCTTTCGATCTGCATTTAAGCCTGGATGGGACTTTCCCAAGGACTGGAAGACGTTACAGTGTTTGACTGTATGCAGTATTTTCCTACAAATAATTCAAGATGAGATGCACATAAAGTTCTCTACTCTAGCAACTAACTTTTCTGCCTGTATTGCAGAAAACCATAAAGTTCACTGTGCAGCCAAGTTCCTACTGGCAGCAGCCACTACGAAACACTAGAACAGCTTACTGCAGATCAGGACCAAGTGGGATCATTACATGAAATTTTCATCTACAAAATGTCCTTTTTCTTAACATTGTAAGATTCTGTGACTGTTCACCAGGAACACAGCCCATCTTCAGAAATCTGCTTTCAGATGCCTCTGTTATTTTTATTTGGACGTGTTTATCACAAAAAATATCCATCCTCTGTTTTCTAGTGAAGATTACTTTTGTAATTTAATCCCTGCTATTCAGAATCCTGCTATAAATAGCAGGTGAACACAAGCCTACTGGTTTTTTCTCCAAACATTTTTAAGTAAAAAGTAGAAAACAAAATAATCTTATCAAAATCCTTTCCTCGAACTTCTTAAAAATCCTCATGATTTCTGAAGATCTCATGATAACAAAACTCATTCTTTGTCTACTAACTTCTAATGTAACTTCCATGTGATCAGATCTCTCTCTTTACTAAAATCTACAGTGAATTGAAAAAAGGTGCACACTTCTATTTTCTACAATCAAAAATCTTAAACTGTTTCATACCAACCACTAGATGGCTCAAATACCTCTTTTCCCTCTTACACACCTATGCAATTTAAGAAGACTGTCAGGATTGCATTGTGTATTCTGCTACTTACATGCACCATTTAGTGCCGAGCAACATTTCAATTAAAATTTACAAAACGCATAAGCCACAGTATTTAGTGATAGGTATTTAGTACATGTGTATGTATCTTTTTACGTAACTGAGATCAATAAGCATGTTGAAGACTTTTTGGTCTTGTTTGTTTTAAGCAATCTAGGGAAAAAAAACAACCAATGAGGAAAACACCCATCTCACAGACCTTCTGCATTAACCCAAATAACTGCTTTATTGTCTCTCTGAAGCAGATCTCCAACATTTCACATGCTCTGTTCTCCAGCCATTTCAGGCCAACTTCACAATAAAGCCTTTTTCTCCATCTTCGAGCATGCAGCCAATGCTTCCAGCAGAAAGACAGACTCGACCACCACAGTTACACATTTTAACTACAAACACGGGGTCAGAAAAATGCACCCGTCCTGTGTAACAAGTGGCCATACCAACATTCAGACGTAAAAATGACCTAGATCTTAGACTGACTCTAGAAATATTCAGCTGCCACCTCTGGGTTCAAGCATTTCTCATCAGTAACACACTTATCTGCCACCAGCAGCGGAGACCATCGCCAACTCCAAATTTGTGCTTTATAAACACAAGACTATGCAAAGAATTTCTGATTGCAAATGAAAATCTCTTCAGTAGGCACTCTTAGAAAGTCAGAGAGTACAACATGATGCTCCAGAGTCGAAGCAGTCTCAAGGCTGCATCCGGTTGGGACCTTGCAACTTAAAAATTAAAAGGAACAGGTTTTGCCATAGTTCCAAGCATTGCTGATTCAGACACATTCCCTAACGCTGCCTCTCATTTTGCTGATACTGTAATTTGTACAGGACAACAGCCAAATGGATGCCAGAACTGATCTGAGTTATTAATACACAGATAAAAAAAGATTATTTTTAACTGGATCAGATTCCCAGCCAAGTTCACTGTGTAGCACACACACCACCACCCCCCCAAACAACTGCATTAGCACAAGAATGGAATACAAGCAAAGTAAAGGCTCTTTAAACCTACACTGCTACCAACAAAACATCTATCAAACCAAAATGGCTTTTCAAACAGAAAGAGTGAAATCCCAGATAAAAGATTTAAATGGGCTAAATTTAAAAAAAACTAATATATTATTACCTTCTAAGCCACGTATAAGTGTCTGACTTGAGAGAAATCAACTTCTGTTGGTCAGCACAAGATGGATAAAAACATGAAATAAGATCACAACCTGCCTGTCAGCCTTCTCCATGTAGGTCCTGAACCAGTGAGTCATGTAGACGAATACACAATTTCTTCTTCATGACTTTAAGGGGCAGGGCCAGACGTGGTAAAATAATCCCTTTATTTCATTAAAAAGCTGATAACATTGAGACAGAAGTCAGAGAGTATCCCACCATACTAAGAAACAAAAACAAAACAGGAGAAACAAAGTCCCCGTGCAGTTTGCTGGTGGAAGTCTGAAGGAAAACTATGGAAAAAAAAGATTAACTTCAGCACCCTTATGAAGCCAGTGACTGTTTTTCATTTGCTTACTAATGCCAGGACTCAAAAAGTCTTTGAAGACATTAAAATTGTTTCCATCAGGACTCTGAACATCTCTTCCACAGCTGCCCAAGTTACAGTGGATCCTGCAGTCAAGTCCACATCACACCAGGGCTACAGAAGACACAGATGGGCAGGGGGCCACTGCTCTCCAAAAAACCTAACTAGGAGAACAGGGGTTTACAGTTAACATCGCACCCCGTGGTCACAGGCCATCCAGCCACCTGTCTGAAGCGAAAGAACAGTTTTTGTGTTCAAATGCATGAACATGTTTATTTCTTTACTGAAAAAATGAGATGAAGTTTTGACACTATGGTGCCTAATACTTCCCCCTGACACTACTCAATATGTAACGATAGTTCCCTGGAGAATACGTACTGCATAAAAAAAATCCCACTCGGGCTCGTATGCATAAACTGCTTTATGCCTTTGGGAGCTGACAAGCTCTAGCAGTTTCAGTCACACAGATTGTAAGCGTTCAGGAGAAAGAAGGGAGGGTTCAAATAAAATTTGGTTAGGTTTGTACAGACAACAGAGAGAGCTACCTATCTACATCATCTATATATGCCCAACATCTGCAAAAAATATAAAATCCCCTGTAAGGGGTGTATTACAAATTGGTATCATTAGTTTGGGCTTCTTCAAGAAATGTAGTACCTGAAAAATCATTAGGTTTATACAGGATCTTCGAAATACAGCTATATATAACATGCTTGCACGACCCCGCTTCAAAAATTGTTACTGGGTGCGTGCCTACATCCCAGCAACCATGTGAAAGCAATTAATACATAAAAGTTATTATTTCTGTGACAAATATATTCTGGCATATACAATAGATTAATTAACGTAACGTCTTTGTAAATGACTACAAAGTAATTTCTTCCTGTCTTTGAGAAGTTATCTTTTCAGAGGAAAGTACTGCCAAAATACACCTACTACTTGTAGAAGAAAACTGGCTAATATATCTTTCTTAATTCATAAAAATGTTTTTCTTTTCACAGAAAAGAATGTGAAGTAGAAAAACCAAAACAAATAAAATACAAACAAGCAAAAATCTCACACAATCCACTACATATATTTATATATATAGAAGTATTTATTTTTTTCTTGTAAGTGGTACCTGTCTTTGAAATTACCGTATGCTCCCCCCCATCCTGCTCCTTTCTCATCTCTTCAGGAAAGACAGCACATTTGTCCAGCTCCCCATTGGGCTGCATTTCCCTATTTTCTTCAGCTCTCCTCTGAAGGAAAACTATTTATTCAACTTCTCTGAAACATGCTGCCACACAATTTTCACTCACAGTCTAGGACACACGGCAAAACTTGCTTAAACAAGCTGAAGAAGCAGCCTAGTTCCAGCACTGTCCACCAACCAGCTTTCCAGCATTATCTGTTACAAAACTTCTTTTCACACGGGGAAGGACAGGGTACATCAAGACAACACAACGCTACTAGTGAATTATCAACACCCGCATACAGTAATTAATTCAAGATACATTCGTAACTTCAAAACCCCTTGAGTGAGCCATAATCACTTTATAGGGAAGCACTTTCCCATGAAAGACAAAATTATAAAGCAACATTCAGTAACTCAAAACCTCTTCACTAATAATGGAACACATGCAGCTTTGTAACCTCAGTATTCCTTTACCCATAAGTAAATTCAGGTCCATGGCAAAACGGAATACCGATCGACTAGTGGGACTCCTCAAATCTGCCGTAAGAACAAACAGCCACGCTGTCTAAACGGTGATCGCTGCCATGGGTGTCTGACCTATGAGCCTTCCACTGAAGCTTACAAAATTGCACTTGATGTAAACATCTTAATTTTCCACTGATACAAATATTTTAAATAATTTAAGTATTTTAACAGAAAATAGTATTTTTCTGAAACAAACCAAGTGAGCCACAGTGTTGTACAACACACAAAACTAAATTCACCCTGAAAGACATTTCATAGAGACAATTCATCTAACCAAATTTAATACTCTCCTTACAGATTTCCTAAATGCTGGTAACAATCACAGTTTCTAATTTATTTTCTATGAGACGTGATTTTTAAAAAAACCTCCTGGCCTCAAACAGAAAGCCATATATGAGAGTGTGTGCTTTATAACTAAACCAATTTGCTCAAAGTTTGCACAAAAAAAAAAAAGAGATGATCTCTCTGGTGATCGTCTAGTCCAACCCTCTCCTCAAGGAAGAGTCAACTACTTCAGGATTCCCAGGACGATATCCAGATGGGCTTTGCGCCCAAGGATACTGGCTCCACAAACTCTCTGGGCAACCTCCTCCACTGTTCAATCACCTTTACAATTAAAAAATAAATAAAAATGTCCTGTGTTTTGTGCTCACTGCCTTTCCTTCTTTCACCAGGCACCACTGAAGGAAATGTCTATCTTCATTATTTCCTGCATCAGGTATTTGTATACCTTGGTAAGATGCTCCTGAGCCTTTTCATCTCCAGGCTGAACAACCCCAGCTTTGTGAGCCTCCTCTCCTTGTATGACAGATGTTCCAAGCCCTTATTCAGCCTCGTGGCCCTTCACTGGACTTGCTTCAGTATCTCCTGTCTCTATCCAACTTTGGAGCCCAGCACTGGACCCAGCACTCCACACGTCTCACCAAGGCTCAGCGGAGACAGAAGATCACCTTCCTCCACTTGATGGTGACGCTCTGCCTTATGCGGCCTAGGATGCTGTTGGTTGCCTTTGCTGCAATAGCATTGCTGGCTTATAGTCAACTTGTCTGCCAGGACCCTCAAGGCACCTTCTGCCAACCTGCTTTCCGGCCACTCAGCCTGTAGCCTGTGCTGGTGCACTGGGTTACCCCCCAAAGGTACAAGGCTTGGCATCTCCTCTCCCTTTGTTGAACTCCGTAAGGCTCCTGTAGCCTGTCCAGGTCCCTCTGAACAGCAGCACAACTGTGTGGTCTCTTACTAGTTTTGTATTCTCTGCAAATGTGCTGAAGGTGCACTCTGCCCCCTAGGCAGGCCATTAACTGAAGATACTAAAGAACACTGGCCCCCACTAGTGGCTGACCTCCAGCTGGACTTGTGATGCTGATCACAATCCTTCGAGTCCAGGTTAGCCAGTTTTCACTCTACCTCACTGACCACTTATCTATAATTCATTAGTTTGCCTATGAGTGTATTACGGGAGACAGTGTGGAAAGCCTTACTAAAGTCTACAATACCCATGGCTCTCACCTCCTCCACCAAGCTAGTCATTGTGTTGCAAACGGCTATCGTGTTCATCAAGCATAATTTCCCCTTCATAAACCCACGCTGATTACTTCCGATGACTTGCTTGCCCTAAGCATGTTTGGAAACAGTTTCCAGGATAATTTGCTCTCTCACCTTCCCAAGGATGGAGGTGAGGCTGACTGGCCTGTAGTTCTCTGGATCCTCCTCCTTCAAGGAGTGACATTTGCTTTCTTACAGGCCTGAGGAACCTTGCCACATTACCATGACCTTTCTAGGATACTTGAGAGTAGTCTCTCAGTGACATGGGCAAGCTCTCTCAGCACACACTGATGCATCCTATGACGTCCCACAGACCTGCAGATACCCAATCTGTTTAAACATTCCCAAACCCCATCGTTCTCTCTACTAAGAGGAAGACTTCCTGGGTCTAGACTTTCCCATTAGTCTCAAAGGTCAAGGAATTACGAAGGCCAGTCCTGTCAGTAAAGACCAAGGTGAAGGCGGCATTAAGTACCTCGGTATTTTCCATACCCTTTGTCAGCTGCACTATTCAACAGCACACCCGCATATTCTTTCATCTTCCTTTTGCTGCTGAAAAAGAAATCCTTCTTGTTGCCCTTGACATCCCTTGCCAAATTCAACTCCATGTGGGCTTTGGCTTTCCTTATGCAAAATCCCTGAATGCTTGTATGATGTCTCTATATTCCTCCCGAGTCATCTATTATTGCCTCCACCTCTTATATGCTTTCTTTTTATGCCTGGGTTCTGTCAGGAGCATCTTTGTTCATCCATGCAGGATTTCTCTCCTTTTTGTCTAACTTCCTGCAGGGCAGCATGGACTGTTTTTGAGCTTGAAGAAAGCCTTTCTTGAAAATTAATAAGCTCTCATGGATCCCTCTTCTCTCCAAGGCCATGTGCAAGGGATTCTCCAAACCTGATCTTTGTGCAGACTAAGGTCTCCTCTCCTAAATCCAGGTCTGATTCCACTATTTGCTTTGTTCCCTTGTCTCAGGATCCTGGACTCCATCATTTCACAGTCCCTGCAGCCAATGTTGCCCTCAGCCTTCACATCCACAACCAGTTCTTCCATGTTTGCAAGCATGAGATGAACAGACCATCTGTCCTTGTTGGCTCCTCCATCAACTGTGTCAGAATCTTATCAATATAATTCAGAAACCTCCTGGATTGCTTGTATCTTATCGCATTGCCCTGCCACCAGACATCAGTATGGCTAAGCTATCACCACCAATGTCACCAACACTGGTCATTCATCCTGAACCATAATCTCTACATAGCTTCTCAACTGTCCAAAAGCAGGGCTCTATGTATTCTAGCTGCTCTTTCACAAAGGGCTTCTTTCTTCCTCTCCTCACCCTCCCTGGCTGTCCTTCCTAAAGAACCAGCCTTTGCAGCACTCATTGTACTGCATCTCTGTGATCTCAGTGAGATCATAGACCTGGAACTGCCTGTGGACCTCTAACTCCTTCCATGTTCCCCCCGCCACTTCATTCATTCATTTGTATACAAGCACTTCAGAGAGTCACCCGCTCCCGCTAATTTCCCAGAAGATATAGAAGAGATGCCCCCGTAATGCTCTCTTGTCGGCATTTCCTTATTCTGCCCATACCCTTGAGGTGTAGCCCCAATACTGATTAGCATAAGCAAATTAAGCACACCAAGGTTGAGAAGAACTGGTTTTCTGGGGGTTTTTTTGGTTTGTGTTTTTTTTTTTTTTTTTTTTTTTTTTTTTTTTAAGACTACTGCTCTTATTTCATACCTGTTAAAGGATTTGGCTTTTCTCTTTTTCCAGCTAGATACGCTGACCTAACAAAAATTACTAATCTCTTCACAAATGTTTTCAATCAAAAGTAAAGAAATTAATGTCTGTTCATGTGTACACACAAACATTACTGCAAACATTTTTTTAAAAACTACTTTTGGACAGTTTATTGAAATGTTCTATTATATTTTATACGGCAAGTGGTCATCCCTACTTACACCCATCATCTTTAAAACATTTTATGAAATAGAGCTACTAGTATGGAATTTTACATTCTTGATTCGTCATCTTTCCAACCTTTTCCAGCAAAGACAGGAATCCCACTGAGTTTACAAGCAACCCCATTATTTCCCTGTCAGTTTCTCACTGCTGGAGAATCACTACTGTGCTGGAAAAAAGCCCTAACATCCTTAATTACACAGCTGCTGTACCTGAGGCACTCCACATAAAATGGGAGCCAACAAGATGAATATACTAGGCATGAATGACTATAAAATGATTCAAATACACACAAGTGATCCAGTAAACAATGAAGGGAAACACTCACAAAAATTCGGTGACAAAAAAACTGTCTGTGGTAGTTCCCCTCAAATCTTAAGCCATACTGTGCCGGGCAGTAACTACAAGGGCCACTGCTATTTTATTATGCTGGCCAACGACATCACAGGCAGATGTTCGTGGTCTGGCATTAGAGGTTGTACCTTCCCACCAACATTCCGTTAAATTTGTTGCTGTGTGACAGACAGCAGCAGAGAGACAGTCTGACGAAATGGCGTCTGACATGGGAGTGTGTTTGAAGCAAAGGTGTGTAACTGAACTCCTCCACGTGGAAAAAATTGCACCCACTGACATTCACCGACACTGCTGAACGTTTAGAGACCAAGCAGTGGATGTCAACAGCGCAAAGTGGTGGGTGGCGCATTCCAGCAGCAGCAACAGCGACGGCAGGTCACCTCACCGGGTGCAGATTTTTGAACAAGCACGGCACGCAGGTTCTTGCTGTTCCTGGTGAAAACATACAGCCAGTGCTGGTGACTATGTCAAAAAATAGAGTTTTGTAGCTGAGAATTTGCTCAATCAAACAGTGTTATCGTGCTCTTTGTATCTGTTGTAGTTTTGATGGAAATAAACAGCAGGCATTACTTTTGGAGCGACCTACATAGAGCCAAACTGAATCTGAAACTCAGCTTAATGGAAAAACTTCACATTGGATTTTTAACCAAGTTCCCTAAAAATGCTGTTGCTACTTACATGTTGTTCTTTCCAGCTGAATAACTCTTGAGCCTGTTAGCTCCGTTAAATGAATTTTATAGAAAGCAAGACACCTCTAAGATGAAAAACTTGAGGAATGTCACTGAAAATACCTGCTGGATATAGAAAAGAGCCCCTTGAACCAAGGCCTACTTTCAGGAGGCAGATAGAGCTCAATTACTCTGTACTTTCTGGGAAGAGACACTTAGCTCATTACCACAGATTTAAATCAAGCTTGTGCTTTTCCTTCTTGGAGATGTCACGGGAAACAAGACGTCATTCAGGATGCTTCACTACGAAAACTAGAGATATTTCAGTTTGTATGTGCTTACAAAGACAAGGAAGAACAGGAGGTGTGGAAGGACAGCAGACACCAGACTACTAATTACCCAGGCTTCATTAGCTCTAACATAAAAACAGTTTGTTCTGTAAACTGCAAACTGAACAAAATTCCACATTTGGAACGAAAGTCTGAGTATCAGCTTGAGAAAAAAAACCTCTCAACTGGTGCTTTAATTTTAACTCAATTTTTACATTCACCAGAAACATCTGAAAAAGGAGAGTGTTACTGAATAGCATATTTTGGGGTATATATTTTATGTATTGTTACAAATATATCAAATATTAGGATAATAACGTGTTCATTTTTTAAAGGTTTAATTGTTTTAAGAATCAAAATGCAAGATCATGGATTAATGGTTGTTAGATATCAATCAATTATTACTGAAAATGATTTTCCAATTAAGACTGTAGTTGGTTTAGTAGTAATCACTAATTGGTGTTCTAATTGGTGATTTGCTGTTTTATTTGTTAGAATGTACAAATACTTAAAATAGGATACAACAGACAAGGCAGCAGGCCCACACGACAGGCAGCTGGGGGAGCAGACAAGATGGCCAGCAGCCAAGAGCGAAGCAAAGCAGCTGGGCAACCCACCAACCATTCCCACAGAATTTTTCAATTCCATCAAATCATCATTTCTTAACAGAAAACTGTACATCAGTAAATTTTCAGCCCACTCTATGAATATATAAGCTAGTGAGTTTAAGAGCTTTCAATTTCTAAAGGCAAAACAAAGAAAAAATACAAACAAGCCAAATGATCGGGCACTTTTTTCACTCTCCACCATCTCTCCTCTGCTAATTCTGCACTGCTCTACTTAGATCTTTTTTCATCAGCTCCAGAGCTCAGCTTTCCTTCCCTCACTAATCCCTCTTCTTCTTACTACTATATCACTGCTGCCATACCTGATGTTACTTAATTACTTCCGTCAACGGTTTATCTTCTGAAAAATTAACTCTGAAAAACTGAAAATGGAAACATCACAACTGTTCTGAAACAGGAAACTGAATGTTTTTAAATCCACTAGTCTCTCCTCAGCTCTATTACCCCATCTCAAAAGTTCTAAGAAACCTCTCAAAGATGGTAGTTTTAAAGTCTTCTCCTCTGCGGCACTTTATTTCTAAATTCTGTAGTTCATGCAGTTAGCTATAGCCTGAACGCAGAGTGAAGAGAGGACAGAGGAAGAGGGCAAGTTAACCAGTGCCACAGTACGGGGATTTCTCCTTCTCTGTTAATTTGATACCTTTCACAAGACTCTCGGGAGCTCTTAAAGATACCTTGCTAAGTTGAGTTGTACAGCTTAGTTTTACATATAATTGTTGTTCCTCAGTGCGAGTGGATACCCCCTCACTCTTGTACCGCAAGTCAGCAGAATCCCCTTCTAATCCATATACATGGTACGTGTTGATTCACCCTCCTTGCCTTCTGTCTCCTCTGCAAACAGTTCTTGGATATGCTTTTATCATTTATTTGAAATTTCATCCTGCTTTTCTGTGTTTGAGAGGAGGATGAATAGATTCTAGCAAAATGTCAAGTTGAACTATACTTATCTTTTATACAAGACCATACATTCTAGTATAGACTCGTACTTTGTTCTTTATTAAACTAAATATTCTTTGGGCTTCTAACCTTTTCTTCATACTCTTTACTTCTGATACTCTGGTCAGTCTCCTGAACGCCATCGGCTACATGTACATGAGATGGTGGATACAAACAGTTTCAAATATATCCATTTAAAAATCTCAATATACCATAGGAAATTCCACCTTCTATCTTAATTTTTCATAGTATTTTCCGTACTTCTAAATTTCTACAATTCAACATAAAAAATTCATCTTCCATTTTAGAATATAAATATCCATATCCATTTCCAATCATTACAATAATTAAATCATTAAAAATCATTCAAAACATTTAATACTAGCCCCACATTTAATCATCTTCATCTAATCATCACATCTAATCATCACTAACATCAATTTAGATTTATTTTTCTAGATCAAATGTGTGTCCCCTCCCCTCAATTACCAACAATTTTCTATCACTGCAGAGATCCTTAAGGATTCCTTAAACTTATACCCTCTACACTACTTCCCATCTTTTCTGAATAAACAATTCCTCTCCAGTGTAATGTGAATCATGGCTTGGCTTTG
>NW_010429990.1:0-6650 GCF_000710305.1 Buceros rhinoceros silvestris
TAAAGGAAGCTTTAGAAACAACTCTGAGCTAAGTGAAAAACTGAAATATTTGGGGTTTCTGCTGCTTAAAGCCTGTGAAATATATGAGCAAGTACAGAATACATGGGAAATTACAGAATTAATGTTTAATGTAATAGCACTATGACTATAGTTAGCACCCATAGGATAAACTACAAAGTGGTGTTAAAAATGGAATCATCAAGGAGAAAAAGAAAATCTAGCTTATTTCCTAACGAGGTCTTCCAAACAGAGCCCTACATAACCTTTACTCAGTAGGTACCTGACCTGCGCAAAGTATTTATACCTTCAGTGCCCAAAATAATGTATCAATATTATATTGAGCAAATGATACAGTATATCCCATAGATAAATTACTTTCCATATATTTCCTATTATTAGATATTTTCACAAAATTTCAAGTTCCAGAATGAAAAGTCAAATAATATCAAATAAATACGACATTAAATATTTTTAAAAAATCTCTTTTCAGTTGCAGCTTCAGAGTGGGCTTCTTATAAATTCCATAAACGGTTTTTATTTCAGTGCTCTGCTTCCCGTATTAAACGAGGGAAGAAGAGGAGTCACCATAACAACTGTTCCACCACCAAGAAAAGCAGCGTTTTCTTAAAGCGATACATCTATCAGGCTTGATAAATACGTGTTTGGGGCTTATTGTCAGAGAGTGATGGCGATTACATCAGTGTTGCCACAATGAAGCAGCGGACCAACACCTTGTGTCCCAGCACCCCCAGGGCCACAAGTCTTCCTCCTTTTTTATTTTCCTTACCTGATACGCCCCTCTCCAGGTATATGCAGCAGTAATTCCACGTGGCCCCACATCGTTCTGATGTTTCCATTTTGGGGCTGCTTGCCTACGTGGAAGAGCTGTCCAGGTGTTTGAGGCAGGTGAGCAGTCCTGGAGGGTGTCAAGGCCTGGAGCTTGGATGTGACGTTGATGTTTAACATCGCCGCTGAGCTTCCTGCGTTAAGGTCTACACAGGCACCTCATTATCAACACCGGCTCCTGCTTCCCGTTACATAGAAAACAACATTTGTTCCAAATAAGAAAGCAATCACATCACAGTTGGAGTATTCCCTAGTTTACTCCTAAGTTAAAGCGTAGCTGGATAGAATAATTACAACACAGCAGTGTTGGTAAACAAAACTAATTTACATATAATGTCTCACTCCATACATCCAGAGAGCCGTCTAAGTCCCCTGCGGTATTTTCAGTCACAAGATTATGCATGTAATAACAATAGACCTTTTTATCCCTCAAGTCTTCCATTTAGCCTCCCGAGGCAGATAATATCTGGTAGCTTGTCGGCGTGACAAGGAAAATGCTCTAATCGAACACTCCTGTGGGCCATTACAGCACATAATAACCGGGGATTGCGATGGCTTTATCAGAGGCGCATCAGAAGATTCCCTTTCAAAAGGGGAACAAATTATTTCGCTTTAACAGAAAGCTTTGGGAAATGCATACATTAAGAAGGCTAGAAACCAGGAGAGAAACTGGAGGAACAAAACTCTTAGAGTCTCTGGGGACACGTCCCAGTGGGGTTTACACTAAACGCTGCTTAATCTGAAACGCTCTCGTCACCGGTTACCGGGGGTCTCGGCGTGGTTTCCAGGGCCCCAGCCGGGAGCTGGTGCTGTGCAATGTCTGCACTATCTATTCTATCCCTCGAAGTTTAGCAGCTGCCCGGAGCTGCACCACCTCCCAGTACGATTTTGCCAGGACTTGCAAGAAAAGAAACAGCGGCTGGGTGGAGGAATCCGGTGTGCCAGCTGCCTCCAAGGAAAGCCCACAGGGAGCAGCGTCAGCTGCTCTCCAGCCGTCCTATAGAAGAAATAAGCTGTGTGGGGTGTTAGATTGCCCAGATGAGCCGTGTCTACCTGGGGAGGTGCCTGGTGAGTTCCTGTGGTCGCTGAAAATCCACCACGGACATGCGTGTGTGCTTATCATACAGACGTGTGCATTTTTTTACAGAATTGGCATAATTTTCCTTACAGATGAAACAGAAGGCGGAGCGAGCTGTGCACACCGCAGGTATGCAAAAAAGAGCACAAATAATTTGCAAAGCAGCAAAATTATGTCAGGTTGAAGCATGAGCTAACAAAGACCAGGCTGTTAAGCCTGTGGAAGAGCCTGTCCTTACTGTTGTAAAGGATTTCTTAAAATGCAGGTGTTTTTCTGTCTCCCCAGTGCTCTTCAGACAGCTTCTCTGTATCTTCCTCTTCGAGGAAACAGTGCGATAGCTCATTAGCTCTATGATATCCTTTAGGAAGATCAAAGTGCTCTTGGTTTTTTAGCACCTGCTTGTTTTCCCACCGAGTAGTTGAGGTTGGCTGGGACCTCTGGAGATGGTGTAATCCCAACCCTTCTCCCAAAGGATGATCAGCTAGAGCAGGTGCCGAAGGCGGTGCTGAGTTGGGGTTTGGATATTTCCAACGATGGAGACTGCAGAGCCCCTCCCTGGAAGAGATACGCTTGGTTCATGAGTAACCAGAGACAAGCACTTGTCAGAGACACTGGGTAGTGCTGTTCTCTGCTAGCCAAATTCCCAGAGCACCCCCCCTGAGCAAGCGCCTGTGAAGAAGATGAGGAGCAATACTGGGCAACTCTGCCACGTGTTACAACATCTCACACAGTCTGAGAGTTCAGCTGCAAGGTAAATCACAGGAGACCGGGCTGATGCTGCAGAAGGGGTGCACCTGCTTTGAAACCTCGCAGGCAAGGTGCAAAGGGCACTTCACTTACATGCTGCAAGCTTAACGTGCAGACGGTTTTAATAAATCCCTTGAAGGCAGCATGGGTAGCTTTTATGAAATTCATTTAATGCAAGTTCCACCCATTAGACAGTATCTCCTCTAGGCCATCTGAGCAGATATCCAAATCCTGGGACTGACCCAAGCAGCTGGTGCAGCTGTGGAGGCGCTGACAGGCTTGGTGCCACAGCCCAGCTGCCAGTCACTATGTTTAGTTAACACTCCCAGCAAGTGCATTAACGCACAATTAGGCAACCAGCTTTTCATAATTCACTCGCCTTTTCCTCTGAGCCGAGGTGCAGCCATGATAGCCCAGGAAAGAAGAGTGATAACATCAACAAGTGCAAATGCAATCTTGAACAGCTTAATTAAGTAGGGAAGATGTTATTCATTCCAGTCACATGAAGCAATATTCACACTGTAATGAAAACAGTAATAATAAGCCATTGTATTCAACAGGACAAGCTAGTCAAGAAAATACTCTCTCTGTATCACGTTTTGACACTTTTGGAAACATAAATTGGTTATGATTAACTCTAGAAGCGTTGCCTTGTCCTTTGCAAAACAGAGGAGTGGATTTAGGAATCCACCCAGCAGAAAGGCAGCCAAGGGCTTTGCTGCTGCCAACGAATACGCCACAAGTTCCTCCACATCCCTCTTGCACTCGACCTCACCTCCGACCTGCCCCACCTCGTGCTCCCTCTCCCTCTCTAGGTTGGATTCTATCTTCTACTCCTCAGACACTCTGTAGTTTTGTTAGAATTTGTTTGCATGTTTCTGAAATATTAACGAGCATCGTCCGGGGATGACGGTAAAACCAGCAGGTTGATTTTGGTTGCGGTACGAAGCAGAGACGTGCCTCCCAGCGCGGCGGGCAGGAGTGGGCTTGCAGGGGCGGACTGTGGCAAGCCCTGCCCTACGCACTGCCCCGGCCTGCAGGTTGGTGCTGTTGTCAGGATAAAACCCACTAGCTGGGACTCCTGGAACAAAACAGCGCCTCAAAGAAGCCCAAAGCACAGGGGACTGACTAACTAGCTTTTCATGTTGTGTCTTTTATGGTTAAGTGTGAGCAGCTAATAATACAACTGGACCAGAGAAACACAATACTCTTGACTACTTTAATCATGATTCTGGCAGAACATGAAGAAAAAAAACTCGGTTTGGCTCACTGTCACATATTTCTCTCTTCAAATCCAGCAGCGTTTCTAAACCCTGCACACCCAGAGCTGCCTGGGAAGGGTCTCTTCTCCACAAAGATAGCCTCTTCCACCCTTGTTCCTTAGCTCTTTTGCCACCCATGATGCCCATCTTCAAATTTTCCCCATTCCTTTATTTAGCACTAGCAGAACTAAATAAGCTTCAGCTTGGTTTTGTGCCCTGCCCGTGAATTATTCTGAAGTAAAATACCCGTTGCAAAGCATAGTGTTTCCTAGTGCACGTAAAGGGCAAGTTACTCACATTCACCTCTGACAGCGTGACCTGTGCTAGGGGAATAAAAGCTCCAAAGGTTTGTGGTTGCTACTCCCTCTTTTTTTGCCCAGCTGTGATTGCACTGCTTCAGTTCTGACGATAACGTTTTCTTCTCCAAGGAAGTGCCTTTGATACACAGCCTGAACTCGTGATTCCCCACCCTTCTGCTCATGACAACACGGTCTCCAGGGTGTTTTCATCATTACGAGTTTCTAACCTCTTCCCAAGATGGGGAATTTTAAAATACCAGAATGATTCTTTTAAAAATTGTGCAAATGTAGAAAATCTAAACTAACAGATTTGATAGAGGCGAACTTGGATTAGGCTGAAAAGTAAAATAACATTAGCAGTGTTTGCTTTTGCCAGCATTCGTGTTTCCCAGGGAAACGCTACTGGTTAAGTGCAGCAATTAATAATTTTCTGAAATCTCTGTGATAAATATGACAACTGACGCTTAAGGAATATCTATTACCCAACCCAAAGGAGCTATTTTTGTCCTGAAATAGACCATGCAACCAGTAAAGCTTTATGGCTTCTAGTCATGAATTTATTTTTCACCTTCTCCTTGAGGGACAACAAATACAGCCTTATTACCAAGAGGAGCAGCCTTTCCTCGGTGTGACAGATAAAGAATTTAATCATTTGCCTCGAGGCTTTGTCAAACGTTCCTTACTGCTGTGTTGACAATGAAATGTCAAAGAGGTCCTCAGAGCACTAATTTTATTTTACTTATTTGTTTGGATTGGTAAGGAGTGACGGCAGCAATAGCTAGTTTTTAAACTTAAACATCAACCTAAGCAAATAAATTACCCTTATGTCACTGGGAGAGGAACTATTTCAGAAAGCATGAGTGTCAGCACGGGTGAGAAGGGGACAGAGCTGAAGGTAAGAGGGCACGCTAACTTTCCCACAGGAAAGGTCCCAGTTCGAGTGTCGTTACCCGTAAGCCATTTGCTACAGAGAAACACTCCCACTCCTCAAAGCCGAAACGGGCGCCCAGCTCCTGTCCTCGGTGCTTCATGCACAGCAACACGTACGCCTCGTACAGAGGGGCTACAGCCTGCGAGGCTGGATCTTGCCCCAGCTCTGCCTCACCCCATTTGTACTCCGCTTCATCAACAAGCAGAGACAAACAGTTTGTAAAACACTTCTGGACCAAAGTCACGCATTTGGTTTCCCAGGACCCCACGGCCAGGCACGCTCCTCCCAGCCTGCTCCTCCTTCCCTTCTCCTCCAGCGCTCGGGGATGAGGCGGCATTTGTCAGCTTCTTGGGCATTCGAATTTTACACCAGTGTCTTTCAAGTTTTTGCAAAAAGCAGCTGAAGTTCACAAATACTGGGCTCTGTGTTTGGTCTGAGCTGAGTCTCCTGCTGGAAGGAACTGTTTCACACGGCTGTTTCTGAGGTCATGTGGGATGAAAGACTTCATTGGGAGTGAGAGCTGCTTCAGAAGGTCCAGAGTGACTCCGCTGGGAGCAGCCCTATCTGAGATAGTATCAAAAGAGAACAACAGATCCTATTCAAGCCAGCTCTGGGCTTGGGTTCAGACACAAACCATAGCTGAGCCCAAACCAGAGCACTGCGTCGGAACACAGCCAGGAAATACATTGGCTACAATTCCAGATCTGAGCATCGCGGCTCAGTGCCTGTTTGAACACGTACCCTCACAATTCACGGCATTACGAACAAGCAGGATAGAGGGAAGGTGGCGGGGTGCTGCTGAGCACTCGGGGTCATGCTCTGGCAGAGGGACAGTGGCAGCAGGGGATGTTGCCACCTACCAGGAGCCCTTTGTCCGCAGGGGCCTGTTAATTTGTGCACACGTGCAAATACAAGGATACAGCTTCTGGGTCAAGAAGCCCTTGAGCCAGAGGTTGCTGGAGGCAGGGCTGAGAGAGGGCGGCAGGAGGTACTGCAACCTTCACCTTGCTCCTGGACTCTCCCAGCTGCTCCTGGTCACTTCTGGAAATCAGACAGTGCACCAGGTGAAGCTTTTGTCTCCCGCAGTACGGCCAGTCTTAAGCGCTGAAATGCAAAGACGTAATTTAACGTGTAGCTGCTCTGCTAAAAAGCATCCCTGGTATAATGAAGGAGGTCTACCAGCGTCTGCAAAACTCTGCCACGCTGATTCTGTGAGGGTTTGGGGGATCCTGAGTCTCAGAAGCTGTCCCTCTGCCAGCCCTTGTCAGTGGCCTCCTTCCCACGAGAGGGGAGAGAGAGCTGCACTCCCGTTATCGTTAACTCCACCAGGGCCTGGTGGGAGCCTGGCCAACCAGTAGAAGTCAGAAAAGGCTTGGCAGGCTCGACTTGGTACTGGCTCCTGCTCCCAGAATGATCTCACGGGGAGAGCTGCGGAATACTGCTGCCCTAAAAAAAGGTGGGATGCATTTTTACACGATTGGATTTTG